>NW_024821274.1:0-1821 GCF_019175285.1 Sceloporus undulatus | reverse complement strand
CCAGCTAGCACCCACAGTGGGCCAATAGTGGCAGCACTGGCCACACGTTTCCTTGGCTCAGCAGCTTACTTGGCCCAGGGCACCTCCTCCTGAGATTTTGTGCGCTCACTTTGACACACTTCCCCTGTGCCCTCACAAGCTCATAGTCCACACACTCTGTGGATCGGACCCATGTTCTGCCTCTTTTGGCCCCATGCATAATCTAAACAGGTCAGTGCAGGAACAAGGTGAGAACATTTCTTTTCCTCTGTGTGGACACAACCTATGTCTCCAGATGCTACCTTTGCAATGATGAAAAGAGTGAGTTGTGATAGCGTAAGACTAACTTATACCATTATAATTCAGAAACAGGATGCCAACCTGTGTCTTTATTCTGTTTCTTGAACTTGGGTAGTATTTTCACATATCAGTTTATGAACACACAATGTATACCACATCATAGACAAATAGGCGCAGGTACCACAGGTCTGTGTATTTTATCTTTTTCAAGGGATAAAATTACGTTTTAAATTCATGTCAGAAATGAAATATGTAAGGATGGTCTGCCCTGCTAAGGGGATCAAGTTTTCAAAGTTTCATATGTTTAGGGGCAGGGAGATTTGTTCAAGAGCAGCCTCAACAGTCTGAGGGGTTTCAATAAAAAATGTGATTATCCACATTTCTAAGCTTCAATTGACAATTCATATATTATGTTCATAGCATAAGCTTGAATGGACTTAAGTCTGCTTCCTCAGATGCATCTGAAAAAGTAGGCCTAGGTCTATAAAAGTTTATGCATTCAACTTCATTCTTTCTCTCAGTTATCTCAAAGATGCAACAAGATCCCTTTGCATACTAATCCAGACTATGGAGATTATCGTGCTACACTCTTAAAACTTTGCTATTTCACTTTAACTGCTCAGGCTGCTTCCTGTTGCATTCTGGGACTTGTAGTTTCAGAAGGGGCAATTAGAATATTCAGCCAGAGAGCTCTTAGGTCTCACTGCACTATAAACTCCAAAATGTAACAGGAGGCAGTCAGAGCAATTAAAGTGGAAATAGCAACATTTTAAGTACAATAATCTACTAAATGAATTCATATAGTATATAGTAATAATATGTAAAAACTATCTCCTTCTCCTCCTCCCCCTCCTCCCCCCCAGCAAGAATTCTATTTTTCTACATCATACTCTTTTGTTTTTGTTTTCAAGCTTACCTTATTACTCAGATGTGGCTGCCTGGATTTCTTGTTCTTAACTGCCTTTGTCCTTGTGAATGAGACATCTCCAAGACTCCTATCCTCCACCGTTCTACTTAGGTCCAACAAATTCATACCTGTGATTTCCCTAATACAGTCCATCCATCTAGCATGCAGTGTTCCCCTCTTTCTACATACTTCTACCTTTCCTGGCATTATTGTCTTTTCTAATGAGGCATGCCTTCTCATGTTATGGCCAAAGTACAACAGCCTCAACTTGATCATCTTGGCTTCCCTGGAAATTTCAGGCTTGATCTGTTCAATGACCCACTTCTTTGTCTTTTTGGCTGCCCATGGAATCCTTGGTACTCATATCCAGTACCACATTTTAAATGAAATGATTTTCTTTCCATCCACTTTCTTCACAGTCTAAGTCTTTCATCTATACATGGTGATGGGTAGGCTACAATAGCTTGGATTATTCTAATTTTAGTGCTCAGTTGTCTATGAAGGTTATCGCATCAGTGCCTGAAACGTTTCTATTCTGTTCCCAAAACGTTTCGAGATGTAACGTTATGGGAACGGATATTATCGCATTAGAAAATGTAAAGCGTTCCGAGAACGTTACGGGAACACATTTTACC
>NW_024821273.1:0-1821 GCF_019175285.1 Sceloporus undulatus | reverse complement strand
TTGACCACCAGAACTGCTGTAATTGGCGGGTGTTGCCACAAGGGGCCGCCCCTCTCTCTCTCTCTCTCTCCTTCTGCCGCCTCTTGAGTTTGAAACGGATCAGCTGCTTCTAGGAGGCGGAACTTTGGTCCTCTAGGAACCTTCAATACACCGTCGCTGTTTCCCTTTGGAACGGAAGTAGTGGGGTACCCAAACCGGAAGTGCTTGTTTGGGGGTTTGCCTAAAAATCTTAAAGCGCATCGGCGTATGGAGGAAAGAGAAACGCAATTTGATAGTTGGCGCCTCTTTGGGTAAAAAAACCACAGGAGCTGGGGTTCAAGTTAACATTTCAGGTGCAGCTTGCATGGTTTCCCGGACTCCCTCCTCATGCTCAGGCCAGGCGTCCTCCTTTTCCAGGACATGTCCTACATTCAGCCTTCTGTCCAGGAGAGGATCCAAAACGTCCTCCATTTGGGGCAGCACTAAGAAGCCCGATGACTGATATTTATATTAAGTGTTGTTAAGCTTTTATCTGGTCACGTCCTCCATTGTCCTCCATGGCACTAGGGACCTCTGGTCACCCTGGGCTTAATTATTATTTTAGATCCAATTGAAAGACAAGTGGGGGGTAAAAAGGCATGACTAGGTTAAGTCTCTGCGATTCCACTCTGACCTCCCTGTTGTTGTTGTTGTTGTTGTGTGTCTTCAAGTTGTTTCTGACTTATGGCGACCCTAAGGTGAGCCTATCATGGGGTTTTTCTTAGCAAGTTTCTTCAGAGGGGGCTGACATTGCCTTCTCCTGAGGTTGAGAGAGTGTGACTCGCCCAAGGCCACCCAGTGGGTTTCATGGCCGAGCCGGGATTCGAACCCTGGTCTCCAGAGTTATGATCCAACACTTAATCGCAACACCACACTGGCTCCTGCAATCTGACCTAAGTGCAGTTAAGATCTACAATGTAGAAATAATGCATTTTGTCATCACTTTAAGTACTGCGTGACCATCCGATGGAATCGTGGGATTCATAGTTTTACAAGGTCTTTAGCCTTCCCTGCCAAAGGATGCAGGTGCCTCACTAAAGCTACAGATCCCAGGATTCTGTAGGATGGAGCCATGGCAGTTAAAGTGGTTTCAAAGGGCATTATTTCTCCAGCAATGGCAATATTCCTCTGAACAACTCTTGCCAAGAAGAAGGCCCCATGCTAAGTTCATCTGAGGCTGCATCCACACTGAATAAATGATGCAGTTTGACACTTTTTAAACTTCCCTGGCTCAGTGCTATGGCATTCAGAGTGGAGCTCTGTTCTGGGGCCACCACAAACTTCAGTTCCCAGAATGCCATAGCGTTGAGCCAGGGAAGTGATTTCTTCCCGCCATTTCTGTTTCTCCCAAGTGTAGAGCGCATTAAAATTAAAAAATAACTTTTTTTGCTACAACATCTGGGAACCCCAGCTCCCCATGGCTGTTGGTTTACTTTGGCATGGAATTCTGGGAATTGTAGTTCCAAAAGTAAATTGCCCAAGCTAGTTCTAGTGCACATTGAATATGTAAGGAAGAAAGTGGGGATAAGTGTTTATCTTCACCCTTAATCTTCACCCTGCAAGCTCCAGGAAAAGAGATTCCACCCCAACATTAGGAGGAACTTCCTGACAGTCAGGGCTGTTCGACAGTGGAACACACTCCCTTGGAGTGTAGTGGAGTCTCCTTCCTTGGAGGTCTTTAAACAGAGGCTGGATGGCCATTTGTCAATGGGGATGCTTTGATTGAGAGTTCCTGCATGGCAGAATGAGATTGGACGATGGCCCTTGCGGTCTCTTCCAACTCTATGTTTCTATGATTCTAAT
>NW_024821272.1:0-1821 GCF_019175285.1 Sceloporus undulatus | reverse complement strand
CCAAGCTCTAACCTATTCCTGTTCATTTTTCAGATGGATAATTTCAGCATCTGCCACAATTTGTTGTGAGGCAAAGGCATGTAAAGAGTACACACACATTTTCTTGTCCTTGAAAGCCAAGGGTGTCTTTATGCAGTTTCCATTTCTGCAGTTATTTTGGAGGTGGAAAGTCATTTGCTCAACTTGGGTTTTCTGCAAAAATCCCATTTTTGCATAGAAAACTGCATCTTTTAACACATTGAATGAGGCTACCTCAGAAACTTTTAGAAGAATCAGGGAGGTAGCCCATGGCAACCCATATTATCTTACTCTTCTCAAGCGGTTTTATTCCTGGTCTGATTTCAATCTCAGGTCATATGGATTAACAGATTCTATCTGTCTTGATTTAATTGTGAAATGTCTATCGCTCCAAACTGAATAAACCTCAAAAACATACCAGGAACATAGCATATTTCCAAAAGAGGAGTCTTTTGGTTTGGTTTGGTTGGAGTCAAATCTTATTTTTCTAGATTTTGTTCCTAGAAAGCACCCAAACTGATTGGTCCCTTTGGTTGTCTTCAAAATTCTGTGACATATATTATGCACAGATATGGTTATCTGTAATAGGAGGCTCTAGTCATAAATCCTATCAATTTCAGGGTTTGTAGCTCATCATTCTAGTAAGATAATTTTCTTGCCACTTTACACCCCAAAGGCTTCATTAAGTGGACACATTTTCAAAAGATCTCCAGTTCCAACAGTGAAATGAGTAGCTTAACATTTGGAAAGATGATGAAAGTGACAATTGCAGGTTGATTTTTATATAATATATATGCAGGCCTGCTGAAACACCTGGCCTGCTGAACTTGAAGACCTTTCTCCTTCATCTCAGATGAAGGTTGGATGTTTTTGCTTCCTTGGTATGAGGACAGATGAAGTATTTAAAGAGCAATCATGACGGGTCTTTTGCTCATATTGTGCACCCAGCTGTGCACTTGGAATGGGAAACATTTGAGCTGAAACTAATTGGTTTCAGAACCAATTGGTTCTCAGAAGCAAATGTTGAGAGTTGGAAGTCATAGGATTGGAAGAGACTGCAAGGGCCATCCAGTCCAACCCCCTTCTGCCATGAAGACACTCTCATTCAAAGCATCCTCATTGACAGATGGCCATCCAGCCTCTGTTTAAAGACCTCCAAGGAAGGAGACTCCACCAAAGTCTCCAAGGAAGGAGTTTGTTTCACTGTCGAACAGCCCTTACTCTCAGGAAGTCCCTCCTAATACTGAGCTGGAATCTCTTTTCTGGAGCTTCCATTGTTAGGGATCCTATTCTCTGGAGCAGCAGAAAACAAGCTTGCTCCCTCCTCAATATGGCATCCCTTCAAGTATTTAAGCAGAGGCTGAATGGCCATCTGTCGGGGATGCATTGATTGAGATTTCCTGCATGGCAGAATGGGGTTGGACTGGATGGCCCTTGCGGTCTCTTTCAAAGTACGAGGAACTTGTGGGTCTCCAGAATACAACTCATATCATCCTTTTCCATACTTGCTTACTGGCTAGAGTAGTTCGACATTAGAGTCTATCCTATTAATGAGGATGTGTATTTTTATTCTCATACACCCACAGATTGAATTGAGGCAATGAACATGATTTGTTGATAGTTTTTTGTGGGTTTTTTTTTTGGGGGGGGTGCAGTGTGGCCATATTCTAGAAGGGTTTCTTCCTGATGTTTCGCCAGCATCTGTGGCTGGCATCTTCAGAGAATGTTGGCCTAGAAGAGCTGGATGGAGATGATTGATAGATAGATAGATAGATAGATAGATAGATAGATAGATGGAGGGAG
>NW_024821271.1:0-1821 GCF_019175285.1 Sceloporus undulatus | reverse complement strand
ACAGTCACAAGCAGCACAAAATGGCCACCAGAACACAAAATGGCCGCCTCTGCCTCAGCATTTGTCAGTTGGAGACCTTCGGGGAACCCTTAATGGAGAATGAAAGGGTTCCAAAGTCGGAAGGGAGCCCAAACCTGATTTCCAAACCTTAACAACACCTAAAACGTATCCTGAAGCTTCTATTGAAAGTAGAAACCTGATTCCTCTACCTCCGTATAATCAATAGTAAAAGATATTAATATTTTCTCCCCATCAAACCATTGCCTTCAACACATAGGCAGCATAGAATCAATACAAAATGAGCAGATCAATATCTATGGGACTGACAGGAGCAGATTGGGGCCCTACTACAGAGTCCTGACCGTTGAGAAACAGCCTTGAGCAACTGAGAGAGATACGGTTCCAGCTGCAGGACTGTTGGAGACTGCACTTCCCAGGATGAGATGCATCCCTTTTGGTGCATTTTATGTACAGGGGCTGACTAAAGAGGAATAAATCAACGGCTCTATTGTTGACTGTTAAAATACACACTAAATGAAGTCACGGGAATATCAATATATACACGATAATTTCCAGTCATCTATACGGTTGCCTTGCAAACTTATAAATGTTGGGGTCCTATGGTTAAAGTTGCTCTTTCTTTGCTCCCAGAGAGACTGCCTTGTCCTGAGTCCTGGGGGGATGCCAAGGCTCCCCTGGAGCAGGAGAGTGGGCTCCATATGGGTTTGAGGGATGCTCTGGTGGGGGATGCTGGGAACTGCTGTCCAACAATCTCTGCAGGGCCTTGCTTTGCCTACTCCTCCTGAGCCAAACCGAAAGAGAAAATCTTGCTGGAGGAGTTTGTGGAGAAGGAATGGTATTTTCAGGGGGAAGCAGGAAAGGCAGTTTACATGCAGGCAGGTCCTTGAGGGCAGGCTGACCAGTTGTCCTCCTTTCCCAGAACATGTCCTACATTTCAACCTGCTGTCCAGGAGGAGGCCCAAAAGGTCATCTGTTTTTAGCATGAATAAGAAGCATGAACGTACATTTCTCTGAAGGTTTTTAGCTTTTATTTGGTCATGCTCTCCATTTTCCTTGAATGTCTTCTACTTTGCAGTGCCTTGTCCTCCTTTTTGGGGAGGACATCTCTGGTCCCCCTGCTTGAGGGTCTCTCCCCCGACAGAGCCATGGGGTCCAGAGGGAGGGCCAGCCGTGGGTCTCCAGGGCTGGTGTTAGGGTCTGGAGAAGGGAGGGAGAGGCTGGGAAGCCAGACCCTCAGAGTTTCTCCATGCAAAGCAGCTGCTCCAACCACTGGGCTATACTCCCTTCCCAGTGGGTTCAGGGGTACAAAGCGGCTGCTGGCATTTTGTCTTCTGAATCCTCCCTGCATTGGTTACCTCTCCTGTGGCACAGCCCTCCTCCTGCCCCACCAGTCTTACGGAGAGGGTCCAGTTCAAGGGGGAACTGAGGATTACTGTTCATGAATTTTGTGAGAGATAATGTTTTAAAGAAAGCTTTTCTTCTGCTTTGGTTTTGTGGAAAAATACCAAATGTATAGCATTTCCCACCTTGGCAGGGGATGGGGCCAAATCAGTGTGGTCCCTAGGGTTGGTGTCTCCCGGTTTGACCGCCTCCTCCTCCCATTTCACACCATACAGACTTCTTAGTAGTGCTTTTTCCCCACTAATGTTACTTGAAAATCATAATTCCCATATTCCACTGAATGTAATGCTAATAGTTGTGAAATAAACAACTAGCAAAATTAAAATGATACCTTCAAATAACAATATCATAGGCACAACCTAAATGTATTTACAGATACATAGTGAAGATTTAGTGAAA
>NW_024821270.1:0-1821 GCF_019175285.1 Sceloporus undulatus | reverse complement strand
AAATTAACCGCGGAACGAATTAATTTCGTAACCCGGGGTACCACTGTACTCTCTTAGAGGACCTTTTTCAGGCCCCAGAATCTCAATAGGAAGGAAGTGGGAAGGAGAGGCTTCCTGGGCAGGACTCTGTTTTGTGTGCCTTGGGCCACTGGTTTGCTTAATTTCTGGCCTTCTTCTAGTCTTTCTACAGGGAGAATCTCAAGCGTTACAAGCCAAAAGTTAAATTTGAGGTTTGGATAACAAGATCACAACAGGAGTATCTCATGGATCTCATGTCTTGGTTGAATTACCAAAAGCACTTGCCATGAATAAGCAAAAAAATAACCTATAAAAAATGCAGAGGGCTGCCCATGCACCCACTCTTTTGGATGCTCTTCGAAGATAGAGTGAGACTGGAGCCTTCCCTCGGCCCTCCTCCCACTAGGCCCCTCTGTCTGCCCTCCAGGCCCAGCAGTGCCTTCCCCTCATGGCCCTCTTCAGGACCCCTGAGCCAAACCCTCCCTGCCCTTCCAGCCTCGCCTTGCAGGAGACCTTTTGGCCCTCGGGGAGACTTTGGGGTCCTGCTCTCGTCCCATTGGTCCTAAATTTGCCTGTCCCCGCCTCCAGCCCCGCCCACTCCTCTCTCTATTTCAAGCGACCTCTCCTGCTTTCCATAGGGTTCATTTCAGCCACTGGGGGGGAGGGAGGCGGAGCGTCAGCCTTGAGGGAGGGAAACAGCGCCACCGCCTGGCCACAGCGCTGGAATTGCAGGACGAAAATGTACATTGTCCCCTCCCTCCCTATTGGTCCCAAATTTGCATGTCCCCGCCCCAGCCCCGCCCAGTGTACTCTGCCCCGCCTTGTTTTTTCGCATTGGAGTCCATCCTTGAGGGAGCCTTGGGCGATCATGCGGGGCTTTTCAGGGTCCCTTCTCAGAGGCCTCTGTGGATGATGGGCTCCACAGTTGCTCAGCCCTGGAAGGATGCTTAGGAAGGAGGCCTGGGGTTCTTCCCATTTGCCTTTAAGCCAGTTTGGATCTCTTCTTTTAAGTACAATTTATTAATTAAACCATGTTTGATCAGAACAAAAGTGTGACTAACTTCTCAAAACACAAAACCTTTCTAAGTAAGGCATAATTTCAGCTTCACTCCCCTGAGTCCTTTCTGTTTGTAACGCCTTCTCTTTGATGATCCTCCATCTGAATCAGTTCCTATGAGTCCATTCCCTTCTTTAGGCCTCGCTTATTGTTACCTCTTTTTTTGGTTTTTCTTCTTTGGATCCGCTTGGATTTCTTTTAGTACTTTCTCTTTACCGCATATAATTGTTTACCCCCCTTTAATTATATCTATATAAATCTTATTTCTTACTCTCCTAGAACAGTAATTTATACACAGATGCTACTCAACTGTCCCTTCTAATCTTAATAAGATTAGTAAATTGATATAAATGTATAAAGTATGAGCAACTCGCCTTCTAAATCCTTGATCCAGATTGATAACAGCCAATGGGAATTGTTCCTTGACTGGGAGACTGTTGTCAAGGATCAGGTTTAGGATAATACATAGGAGTTAGTTAGTTTGTTTGTTTGTTTGTTTATATTTTCATTTCCTCATTATTCTATGCATACATGTCCATTTCCTTATCCTTAATTTTAGTCCCTTTCTCATCTGCATTTAATTCCTTTTCCTCCCATTTGGCCTTGCCTTCTCTATTTATTCTTCTGTTCTCTTTCCTGAACCTTCCACTTTATTCCCTCCAGAATACTATCGTCCTTTTCCTTCTTTTCATCCTCTCTTTGTAATCCCTTCTTTTTTGGAATGGCTTTATGCCTCTTCAAAAGGC
>NW_024821269.1:0-1821 GCF_019175285.1 Sceloporus undulatus | reverse complement strand
TGATCTTGTGTTGTCTTCAAGTCTCTCAAAAGTGTGCAGGAAAGCAACTGGGGGGAGAAGGCAATGTTCCCCATTGGCTCCCATAAGCTCTCCCTGAATCATCCCAGGACCTGAGGTTTGGGAGCTAAATCCTAGCTCCTGGGGCAGGGTCTCTAGCAACGCCATTCAGCCTAATGCATAAAGTACCAACCACAGTTGCTTTCAGCTTGTCATTCAGATATTCACAATATATTTTCCTGTGTGGAAATGAAGATTGACGTTTTTAACAGGCTATTCCCAGATCATTGGGAACTGAGAAGAATATTCTTTTCCACTTCCTTGGAGAGACAGGATGAAGGACATGTAATTTAGCCTCCTTGTTTCTAGCCAGATGGAGGATGCAGAGGAGAGAGTGATTCCCCTGCAATCTTTGCCAGTTGAAGCTACAACTCAATTAAGGCTTTCAATTATAATATTAGTAATCAATCAGTTATTAATACTTAGACCAAAGGCAATTTGCATACAAAATGTTAAAATACAATACAGCTGTAAGAACAGCATAATAAAAGTACAACACAAGTCAATTACATAATAATCTTGCATGTAAAAGGTTTAAAATTCAATTTGGTTAAACTATAGACAACAAAACTATAATTAAATGAGGGCGTCTTCAAAGCAATGAACAGCAATATTGGCAATATATCTAGCCCCAATCTTCATTGCTGCCAGGGAAAAAGGAGAAACCTTACGAGTTAAAATCAGACAGGAAATTAAAAAGGAAAAACCCTTTCTGAAAGAATAGTAGAATCCAAAGGAGGCAGAATAGATCGCCCCAAAATTGCTTCTCCTTCTTTGTCTTCACAGCTAGCGCTAATGGACTCCATTATGTTCTAGTGCCTGTGTCTTCTCTGTATTAAAAGTGCCAACTTAGAAGTTGACCTCATAACAGCAGAAGTGTCAGGGGAAGTCATATTATTGCTATAAACTCACCTGGGTATTATTTGAAAGTTGGTCCAAAAACCCTTCATTTCCACCGACAGAAGAGGAACTGGAGACGGTAGAAATGTTAGCACAATACTCTTATGTGCAGATATACTGGGAAGCCACTCCACAGCAAGCATATCAGTGCTATAGGGGTGCCTATGTAGAAGTTGGCTCACAGAAAGTCTAATAGTTCTATAGGAACTCCATCTGCCTTTGCTTGATCAATTCTAGGCCATTTGCAGCATGGCTTGGTCTGCTTGCAGAGTCCTTTTGCATTTTCCTTTCCCAGCTCCTTTGAAGCAGCTGCTGAACTGCTCCTAGGATCATGGATTCTGTTCTCTTTGCAGCCCAGCTTTCCTTCCTTTCTGGGTCCTGTGCTGCTGGATTGACCCAAGCTTTCTTTTAGAGGTGGAGCTTTTGGTATAAAGTTATCAAAAGGGAGTTTAAGATGCTTCAGTTGATTCCCAGTTTTTTGTCTAAGAGTTCATACACTGAGATAAAAGAATGGGCTGTTGAAAGGCATGGTTTGGTCACAAAGTCTGGAGGGCATGGTTGCTGTTCAATCTGTTGTTTCTTCTCAGCAATAAGTAAATCCTTAAGGACAGGCTCCTCTGCCCCATTTGGCTCCATGGATGGAAATTCCCCTGCAATGGCTCCAGGCAAAGAGACGGCGCTGTTGCTGGACACTCTAGCTTTTCTTAAGTCGCACCTCTTGTCTCTCCACTTATGGTACGCCGCTTCCGGCTTTGTTTGTGAGGCGTTTCTGAGCGTCCAGGAGACTAGGAGTGGTTTGGATGCAGTTTAGAAGCGTTTTAGTCGTCGTTAGGCAGAAACCCTTGAAGTCTTTGTTTAATGACT
>NW_024821268.1:0-1821 GCF_019175285.1 Sceloporus undulatus | reverse complement strand
AATGACTGCTGTGTGAAGCTCTCAAGGTATAGCGGCCGCATAGCATACAGGTGTGAAGCTAGCGTTTAAGGTAAAGTGACTAGTGAGGGTGCCCCAAGATTCTAGTCTAATAATGGGAGGAAGTAGTTCAAAATTTGTAACTCCGTTGCAATGTATGCTAGATAATTTTAAGGAATTTAGAAAGTTTATCTCCTCAGGCCCTAGACAGCCCAATAAGCTAAGAACTTACTGTGAACTAGAATGGCCATTAATAAACATAGACCCTAGATGGCCGAAGGAGGGTTCCCTTGATCTGGATCTGATTGGCCGAGTAATGACTTACACTGGCAGACATCATCCTGATCAGTGGGAATATATTGCCGCTTGGCGAGAAGTTGTAAAAACAAATCCTCCCTGGTTGCAGAAATGCAAATGCATGATAGTTAGGTGTGATAAACCTTTACCTCCTTCTTCACCACCGGAGGATGACCCTTCTCCCCCTCCACCTTTATATAAGGCAATATATCCATCAGTTTCTACTCCCTTAGTCTCTGAACAGCAGTCAGAGGAGGGGACAGGACAACCTGAATCTGAAGAAGATGATAAAATGACTCTTAGAAGCGGAACACAGCTATTAGGGCCAGGTACTCTAAAGACGCCTAAGACCCTGTTGCCACCCAAAGATCCTCCGACGTCGCTTTTTCCTTTGCGACAAGTGCCTCAAGTCATTGTTAATACCAAAGGAGAAAATGAAATTTGTACCTTATACCAACACATTCCTTTTACTAGTAGCGATCTTCTGAATTGGAAAGCTGCTATGGGGAGTTGGTCCCAGGACCCCACAAAAGTGGCCCAATTCATGCAAGGAATTTTTCAGACCCACATGCCCACATGGGAAGATACCCAACAGCTACTTTCAACCATGTTCACTCCTGAACAGAGAGGCTTGATCCTGAGGCAAGCCCGGTTGGAGGTACCTAGAGAACGGGATAATAAGGATGAGGAGTCATATTTAAAGGAACAGGAATCTGCTGTGCCCATGAGCTCCCCTTATTGGGATTATAAAAGTGACAACGGACGACAGGCTTTAGTTAAATATCATGACTACTTAATAAAGGCAATTGGAAAAGGACCCCCAAGACCGGTGAACTTGAAAAAGATTTATGATATTTTACAAAGCCCAACTGAAGGTCCAGAAGAATTTTTAGAAAGACTCAGGACTGCTTATCGGCAGTATAGTCCCTATGACATGGATGAAGAAGGAGATATAACCCAAGGAAATATGGCCTTGAAACAGAGTTTTATCAGTCAGTCTGCTCCAGATATAAGACGAAAACTGCAGAAGCAGGCTGGACTAGGACACATGGGACTAAGTAGACTTATGGAAATAGCCTCCTCGGTATATGTTAACCGAGACCCAGAAGAATCCACAAAAGTAAAGGCAAAAATTATTGCAGCAGCCTTTGGAGTAGAAGCTTCCGGAGGAAGAGGAAGGGGCCGAGGAAGTGGAACAGGAGGCAGAGGACGAGGAGGACAGAGGTTGGGAAGGAATCAGTGTGCAATTTGCAAGAAAGAGGGACACTGGAAAGATCAGTGTGATCAGAAGGGGAAGCAAGAAGGAAATAGAGGACGTGGCAGAGGAAGAGGAGGATGGTCAGGGCAAGGCCCGAATAGAAGTCAGTGGCAAGCTGAAGTTGCTGCCGCGGCAACCCTGTTGGATGAGGAACAGGATCTTATTGCGTTTGCCGATCAGCCAACATGGCAACAGGCATAGGACAGACCGGCTCCCTCAACTATTTGTATCCCTGGTGGCCAGGAGCCGGTGGTCAGAGCAAGGATAGG
>NW_024821267.1:1259-1821 GCF_019175285.1 Sceloporus undulatus | reverse complement strand
TGTTTAAAAAAAGTCACTTCTGAGCTCTGAGGAGAGTCTCCTGACTCTGAATCCCAGCAAAAGGGCCTTTTATTCATTCATATCTATTTATTTTATTTTTATCCCACCTTTCTTCCAAAATAGGACCCAAGGGGGCTAACGACACATTAAAACAACAACAACTAAAATTGTGCAATTAATAGTAATCATCATCATAATAAGTTTTATTTATATTGTATTTTATTTATTTATATTTATTATTATTATTATATATTTATTTATATTGTATATTATATTGTATTTTATTTATTCATATTTATATTTATTTATATTGTATATTGTATTATATTTTATATTTATTTATATTTTATATTATATATTATATTGTATTTTATTTATTTAAATTTATTATTATATTTATTTATTTTTATTTATTATTATTATATATTTGTACTATATTGTATTTTTATATTTATTTATTTTTATTTTTTATTATTTATATTATATATTATATTTTATATTGTATTATATTTATATATTTATTTATATTATATTATATTTTATTTTTTATATTTATTTATTT
>NW_024821267.1:623-1159 GCF_019175285.1 Sceloporus undulatus | reverse complement strand
TATATTATATTGTATTATATTTATATATTTATTTATATATATTTATTTATATTGTATTTTATTTTTTATATTTATTTATTTGTATTATTTATTATTTATATTATATTGTATTATATTTATATATTTATTTATATTTATTTATTTATATATACTAAAATCGAAAACATAAAAAGAACTACCAATACAAAATTTAAGACGTACAAAGTTAAAGATGTTTCCAAGAGTCCTTCCTCGCAGGGCAGGCTGAACCTTTGGGTCTCCTTTCTTGCCTGGCCAGCATTAAAGAGCCCTTTGCAGCGATCAGTCGGTGGAGCAGCTCCCAGGACACAAGGACAGGTTTCCCGGTTCAAATTCCTCCCAGAGATAAGGCCAAAATGTAGGACACGGCCAGGAAAAGGAGGCCCTCTGGTCACCCAGGGCTTTCATAGAATCATAGAATCCTAGGCGGCTTACAGTTTGAAAAAGGGGAGTCTCTATCACGGACTCAGTCCGTACAAAATGGCGGCACCCTCTTCATACGGGCACCGCCATTTTGA
>NW_024821267.1:0-523 GCF_019175285.1 Sceloporus undulatus | reverse complement strand
ATGTAGGACACGGCCAGGAAAAGGAGGCCCTCTGGTCACCCAGGGCTATCATAGAATCATAGAATCCTAGGCAGCTTACAGTTTGAAAAAGGGGAGTCTCTATCACAGACTCAGTCCGTACAAAATGGCGGCACCCTCTTCATACGGGCACCGCCATTTTGACGTAGTGGACGCTCTGCGTCCGCACGTGGCGCACCGGAAGTGACGCCGCGAGTGTGCCCTTTGGCACTCGCGGCGCCTCTTCCGGAGCCTGAGAAGGAACGCGATTTTGCGCTCCTTCTCTGCAGCGTCCGGGAGCCACGCCGTTTAAAGGCTGCGGTTCCTGGACGCTGCAAGCGGAGGCAGAGCCAGACCGCTGCTTCTCGGGGGTCTGTAACGCGCCCCTGAGTTGGAAGAGACCCCAAGAACCCTGGAAACCTTCTAGCTCTCCGAGTCAAAGTGAGCTTGAACCAGGCAGGCAGAACCCAGGAGGCAACATGTCCAGACAGACCAATACTGTTCTTGACTTAAACATTAAAATCCT
>NW_024821266.1:0-1821 GCF_019175285.1 Sceloporus undulatus | reverse complement strand
AAGGGAGAAAGGGGCCGAGCGGCCCCTTTCTCCTCCTCCCCGCCACCGTCGGGTGTCCTTGGGGCATGAAGCCCCAAGGACACCCATTTCCAGGCCGTGGGGAAGTGGCTTTTTGCCGCTTCCACGCGGCCTGGAAAGCAGCGGATCGGGGCCTTGGAGGCTGCTGTTCTGGCAGCTGAGGCCCTGATCCGGCGGGGAAAGGGCTGGTTACAGGCCGCCCCAAAGGGGCGGTCTGTAACGCGCCATAATATAGTAAAATATACCCAACCAGATGTTGCTGTTGATGTGAAGTCGAAGGCTTTCACTGCTGTTGTTGTGTGGTTTTAAGTTGCTACCAACTTATGGCGACCCTACAGCAAACCTATCATGGGATTTTCTTGGCAAGATATGTTCAGAGGAGGTTTGTCATTGCTTTCCCCTGAAGCAAAGAGCATGCAACTTGCCTAAGGTCACCCAGTGGGTTTCAAGGCTGAGCGGAAATTGAACCCTGGTCTCCAGAATTGTAATCAAACGCTTAAAACCACAATGCCATGCTGACAGATACTTATTAGTTTGCTTGTTTCCTTGGCTTTTTTGATAGCCCCTGGACCCCGGAGGGCCAGAGGCACAACATTTGCCCCCAAATTTTTAATTCTGACTAATCCCTGCTTTAATTGCAGGTATGGTTTTTCTCCTAAAAAGGATTATGTGCCACTGCTCCCAGGCTGAGAAATTAGATGTAAATGTTAGCAGCCGATAGAAATTCAGCTTTTTATGCTCCTTTTATCTCTGCTTTTGAAAATTCTCTCTGTAACAATTAGAGCAGTACAGCTGAATCAGGCCAAAGGGCCTGTCTAGTTTACCATTCTGTTCCCATAGCAGCCAAGATACCAATGTGCGCCTGAAACGCAGTGCATGAGTGCAACGGCACGCTTCTGCTTCTGTTCCTACTGACTGTGAAACTGGTAAACTGTGTTTCAAACAAAAACAAAAACATAGCTTGAGTGTTTGGAACAAGGTATGCTATAGTGCTGGGAGGGAAGGGGTGGAAGGTATTTTACACGTGTATCTGGTCCCCAGAGATGAAAACTAAGGAGTCAGCGTGGACTCTGGAGACCAGACTTTGAATCCATTCTCAGTCATGGAAACTCATGGTGAGCTTGGAAAACTCACAATCTCTCAGCCTCAGAGGAAGGCAAAGGAAAAGTCCACTCTGAAGAAAAGATTGCAAAACACACACCTGGTGACAGGTTCACCTTAGAGTCAACATAAACTGGAAAAGACCTTAATACACGCAATAGCAACAGTTAAAATTCATGTAATTAACAACTAAGGTCCAAAACACACTGCAGAAATAATCCAGTTTGAGACCACTTTAATTGCCCTGGCTCAGTGCTAGAGAATCCTGGGAATTGTCATTTGGTGAGGCTCTGTTAGAGCTCTCTGACAGAGAAGGCTAAATGTCTCCCAAAACTACAGTTCCCAGAATTCCTTGGCATTAAGCCAAGGGAGTTAAAGTGGTATCAAACTGGATCATTTCTGCAGTTTTTGGAACTAAGTTGAACATTTTTGAACAAAAAGAGATGACTTGATTAAATATATTGGTTAGTTAAAGGGATTGACAAGTACATTACTTTGATACCATTTTAACTGCCATAGCTGTATCCTATGAAATGTTGGAATTTGTAGTTTGGCAGAACATTGCAAATACCTCACAAAAATAGAAACTCCAAAGGATGGAGTCAGAGCAGCATTGAAGTACAATAAATGTGTAGAGCACAGGAGGCCTTAAATGAAGTTAATTCTAATATTACATTATTTATGATGGTCAGAATCCTCTAT
>NW_024821265.1:965-1821 GCF_019175285.1 Sceloporus undulatus | reverse complement strand
ATTTGGGCCATAGTAACTCCTGGTAGTAAATAGTCCAGGGGCTGAGGGGGTCTCCTTTCCCAAAGTGGAGTGGGAAGAACCGGTTCCCATGGGACAGTGCGCCCACAAGACCCCTGAGCAAATCTATTGGGTATGCTGCCTCAAAGAGCATTGGAGGAGTCTCTGGCTGGATGGCCATCTCTTTGGAGGACTTGGAGGGCAGAATGGGGCTGAATGGATGGCAATTGGGGCTCCCTTCCAGCTCTAGGAGCCTATGAAGCCTACCTTACAAGGTTGTTGTGGGAGTTAATCACAAGGCAATTACAGTGCGCCCGCGCCATACGCAGACTTGAGCATATGTGCTCAAGCTGCAGCGCGCACGCGGGGGCGGAAGGTGCGGTGCGTCCCATTCAATTGAATGGGTGCGCGCGCCTGTTGCGCCCCACGCGCATTAGCGCCACCGCGCCGCCGCGCACAAGCCCCATTGTTTCCAATGGGGCTCGAGCATAGGCGGAATTCGCCTTACGCGGAGGGATCCGGAATGGATCCCCCGCGTAAGGCGAGGACGCACTGTACTACACAAGAATGGCCACCTTTTAGCAGTTTACAATAAAAAATATCCATACAATACAATAACAACATTTTCATTATATCCCAAACCCTTCCTAACACTCTCATCCAAAATAAAATGCCATTAAATTACTGGACAGTTATTAAAAAAATTATTAAAAACAGGTATAGGAGCCAAAGCCTGATGTTTGTGAAGAATAATAATAAGGCCTGTATTAAAACTGTCCTCCCCATTTCTGATCCCTTTTAAAATCCATGATCCCCAGAAGGAGCAGAGCTGTGTAATAAGGAAACCCTCTCAGAAAAG
>NW_024821265.1:0-865 GCF_019175285.1 Sceloporus undulatus | reverse complement strand
AAACCCTCTCAGAAAAGAGACACAAAAGACACAGAAAGAGACACACTTCCTTCCTTTTGGACCAAGGAGCCTGGCCTCCTTCTCTCTCTGGAGCCTCAGGAGAGAAAGAGAAGCTTCTGTTCAACTGAGGCCTCAGAGAAGGTTCTGGAACATTATTCCCCACAATCACAAGCAGCACAAAATGGCTGCCAGAACACAAAATGGCTGCTGGAACACAAAACGGCTGTCAGAACACAAAATGGCTGCTGGAACACAAAACGGCTGCCGGAACACAAAACGGCAGCTGGAACACAAAATGGCTGCTAGAACACAAAATGGCTGCTGGAACACAAAACGGCTGCCAGAACACAAAATAGCTGCTGGAACACAAAATGGCTGCCGGAACACAAAACGGCTGCCGGAACACATAATGGCTGCTGGAACACAAAACGGCTGCTGGAACACAAAATGGCTGCCAGAACAAAAAATGGCTCCCTCTGTCTGAGCGCTTGGCAGTTTGAGGCTTTCAGGGGAGAGAGAGAGAGACTGAGGGAAGAGAGGAAGGAGGTCCTGGAGGTCCAAAACACACTGTAGCAATAACCCAATCTGAAACCACTTTAACTGCCCTGGCTCAGTGCTAGGGAATACTGGGAAATGTAGTTTTTTGACACATTGCGCTTTCTCTGTCAGGGACCTCTGGTGCCACAATAACTTCCAGTTCCCAGGATTCCCTAGCTGTGAGCCAGGGCAGTTAAATCGATCTCAGACTGGATTATTGCTGCCGTGTGTTTTGGACCTTTCTTGGCTGCAAACTGTCCATAGCCTGCAATGCATCTCCTAATTCGGTTGGCAGTCCCTCCCTCCCAACACTTTCTCATTTCCCCCC
>NW_024821264.1:0-1821 GCF_019175285.1 Sceloporus undulatus | reverse complement strand
TGAACAGTTTAGCAGACAGCATAGGAACTGAACATCACTTTATTGAAATACAATGCCCATCAGGTTCAGGACCTGATCATATTGCTTGACTTGACCTTAACTAAGACTTATTATTAATGCCTGGAATCTTTTTGGGCAGTTACAAATAGAATATGTAACCTACTATTATTCAGTGGCATCACTAGGGTTGTTGTCACCCAGTGTGGTACCTCATGGTGGCTCTTGAAGTTGGGGTAAGTTTGGGAAATGATTCATATTTACAGATGAGAACAATACCAATTACAATCTGGCTAGAACTTAAGATGCAGTGGGCAACCTGAAGATGGCCCATTAGATGTTGTTGGACTCTAGCTTCCAATTATCTTTGACCATGCTTTTTGGAGGCCAATAAGAATTATAATCCAGTTACCTCTGGATTATTATAAGTGGGTTTCTGGTATTCTCTGCAATACCACTCTGGCTAAAAGAAGAAGCCAAATTCATATTAAGCAGAAAACTTCCTAATCTCTCAGAATGATTATGAAGGACTTTCCCTGATGCTTCTTCAATCTTTTAGGACAGATTTTCTCTCATCTGAACAATGAGGAAGGTCTGCTCCTGACTACATACTGCTTGTGCTCATTCTTGCTGCAAAAGCTGGTAAAAATATTCATATGGGGGGGGGCAGGTGGATGAGTGGAAGGTGAATGCAGCCATACAGAGGTTAGATGGTTCACGTCCTAATCAAGAGGGGTTATTATCAGCTATTAAATTGACATCTTCATGTTGCCTCTTGATTTCATAATGATGCAATTATTGTGGCTTTTAACACAATTAAATTCCTAATTGGCTTGATTAAGTAGAAACCTCCAAGCTGAATGATGTATCTTCTCCAATAACGACTATGTTGTTCGACAATTGGCAATGGCTAATAATGTTATGAGAAGAGAATAGTTACCGGTACATGGCAGTGAGTAAAGGCAGCATTCTCTCCAAGAAATACCAAAAAATGCAAAACTTCATCTCCCCACATATGAAACCAGACAACCTACCTTCTCTTCTTTCTAAGCAATGAAACTTTAACATTCCCATAATCTTTTTGGTGACATACATACATATAACCTGAGGTTACACATGTTGCACGAGGGGGTGTTCAATACCCCTTTGTGCAATGCCTGCCTGATACACTAGGCAATCTGGTTTCAAAGGGCCAATGCTTATTCCCTCAGCTACTTCATGATGGGGGAGAGTGCAGGACTCCCAGACAGCATCCAGCTTTATCACTAGATAAATATTATTCAACCTAAACCATTATTGTTCACTTTGATTGGCAGCAACTCTCAGCATTTCCGAAACCTTTCTCAGCCCTCCTTGCAATGTTCAGGAATCAAACCTGAGAATTTCTGCATGCAAAGTCACTAAACACACACCTTCTTCACACAACAAAGCAAATGGGAAGAAAAAAGAAACAATTCTGGCTGTTATCTCAATGGTGGCACAAAAAGCACAGCCTCCCCAGAAGATCAGATTTGTGAAAACAGTAGATTGCAAATTCTAAAAACTGATGTAATGCTTTTGCCATGCATTTCTTCTTGCAGATAGCTGGGATGAATTTTAAAAACTCCTTGGACAGTTGTGAGTCCACGCACTGAGGTCTTTCTACAACCAAAACAGTGCATATACAGTACAAATGGAGGCTAATGTGGCACTTTAGCTGCCCTTGCTCCATCCTACAGAATCCTAAGATTTGTATTTTGTTAGGCACCAGCACTCTTTGACAGAGAAGGCTAAGAGTTTATTGCATGGGGCTTAAACTGCTCCCCAGCGCGTTCTAACGGGGGC
>NW_024821262.1:0-1822 GCF_019175285.1 Sceloporus undulatus | reverse complement strand
TATATATATACACACACACACCACACACACACACACACACACACACATATATATATATATAGATTAATGATATAATTGTGTGTGTATAATATAAATACATAGATATATTAGATGTCCTGTCTGTTGTTGAGAAGGAGCTTGGCAAGGGTAAATATCTACATATATTAAATGAAATATATCATTCAATATGTATTAAATGACCTGTTGGCCTTTCTGCCCATTGTTAAGATGGAAGCTGCCAAGGGTAGACATTTGGCATGAAGCACTTTTCTTGCCCTGTTGGGTCCCCGCCTGTATTGCTGGCAAAGCCAGGGGCAGAGGTGCCCTGGAGGGGCCATTGTGAGTGACCTCCTGGATGCCTCCCTGCCTGGGGTTGAGTGGACACAGCCAAGCAGGGGCTGGACTCAGGCTGTGGCCTCTTTTTTGACTGGTCATATTTGGGGGGTTTTTCCTCTCTCCTTCAGGGGGCGCCAGTGGCATCGGCCGTGCCGTCTGTGCCCGCCTGGCGCGCGAAGGGGCCACGGTGGCCATTGCGGACTGCGACGAAGCCGGGGCAGCCCAGACACTGAAGGGACTCCAGCCGGGAGACCACCAGGTCCTGCACGTAGACGTGGGCTGCGCCAGGAGCGTGGCCGGACTCGTGGCCGACATCCAGGTGGTACCAAGCAGGCATCGCCATCAGTGCTTGGGGCATTAGGGTTGCTGGACTGTAGCTCCCATCTGGCTGATGGGAGTTATAGTCCTGGAAAGTCATGGCAGCAGAATTTGCACTCCTGACTGTGTCCAGGGTGTGTGCCATCTGTTGGCCTTTGGTGGGCATCCAGGTGATGTCAAACAGATTGCTGGACTGTAGCTCCCATCTGGCTGATGGGAGTTGTAGTGTAGGAAAATAAGGAAACTGCATAATTTGCACTCTTGACTGTGAAGTGTGTTTGTGTGCCATCTTCTTGATTGGCATTTGGTGGGCATCCAGGTGGTACGTTAATTAACTTTTATAAGTTTATTCACTTTTTTATTAACTAAGTTACATGAGTTTTAAGTTCGTTCATTAACTTATTGAAGATAAGTTTATGAAATGGTCCCAAAAATATATTTTAATAATAAATTTAAAAGTGAACTTTATTAACTTTTGAAAGTTTAAGCTTATTAACTCATTAAAATACGTTTATTCATATTATATATATAATATTTTACATATTAAATATATTATATTATACTATATATATATATATATATATATATATAATATTTTATATCTATTTAATATGTATAAGCTAAAAGTTAAGTTAAAAAAATAGGTTAAAAGTTTCTTTTAACTTAATTTATTGTTCCAAATCCATATTCTGAATATGGAGGGCCTTCCGTTGGTTTCTGACGAAGGCAAACCCATTGTGAGGATTTCTTGGCAAAGGTTTACCTTTGCCCCTCTCTGAGGCTGAGAGAGTGTGACTTTGATTGTGTTTTACTCTTTGAGTGCGCGATGCTTTAATATTATACCGGTGTATGGCATATAAATAAATATAATAATACTAAAGATTGTCCAAGGTCAGCCAGTGGGTTTCCATGGCCGAGCAAGGATTCAAACTTGGGTCTGCGAGGGTCCGATTCCAGCCCTGAGACCACTCCTTGCTTCAATATTTGTCTGCCAGCCGGACGATGCCAGGATCCCTTTTATCTGTCCAAGAGGGTGGGCCCTCATGCCCTCTTCGGCCCCTCTTCCTGGCAGCCCCTAACCCCCCCTGTGCCCCCAGACCAGCTTCTCCCGCCCAGCCAGTGTCTGTGTCAACTGTGCGGGGATCACCATGGACGAGTTCCTGCTCAA
>NW_024821261.1:0-1822 GCF_019175285.1 Sceloporus undulatus | reverse complement strand
GGTGAAACGTCAGGAAGAAACTCTTCTAGAACATGGCCACATAGCCCAAAAAACTCACAAAGTACTAGGGATGCTGGCCATGAAAGCCTTCGACTTCACATAGGAAATATATCATTGGATGTTCCTGCAGCCACTCACTCAAAACTGTTTGGTTGCGAGTTCAAGACCTGTAAAAGGGCTAACATTAACTAACCCCAGGTGAATGGGTGGTTGAATAAAAATGGGAGGAAGTCCTGGGTATTGTGGGGGGAGGGTAGAGGAAAAAGATGGAAGTCCCCTCGCTCTTTGAAAATGGTTATTTCTGCTAATGCCAGAACTACTCTTTATGCAACTATAGCGAAGAGACATTTCCGTAACAAACACTCAGCAGATGGAGTGGGTGCAGAGATTTGAACTGACCACCATAATTTCAGTGTAATTATGAGAGCACAGACATTGGTGAAATGTTTCCAAGTGAACCTGTTCTGGGTAAGTATTTCACAATTGCTTTGTAACGACTGTATTTCTTTTATGTCACAATATTAGCAATCCTTTTTTTCCATATCATGGTAGTCCCCACAGAAGACACATGATTTCAGAATTATGAGAACAACCTGTTCAGACACTATTGTATTTTTTCCCAGAAGAACCAAATGCTTCACCTACGCACGTTTTGAGACACCTCAAACCCCATATGTTTAATGGTAAGTTTCAATAAAACAGCTGTGTAGATATATATCCTAACTTTCCTGTTGAGTAGTACCTTGGAAGTGGACTATGCCTGAATTTCTTTGGCACTAGGCAGATGAATCTTTTTGAGAATTTCCCACAATGCTCCCTATGGCCTGGGACCCTTTTACATTACATATTTAGAGTCCTGTGGCTGCCCTGAAGGAGCGGCTTACCACCACCCCTTTGATCTCTGGGTTGGGACTGTGACAACCATACGCCACTCCCCCAACTTGGTATTTTCCTGGCACCAAAAGAAACGTCAGAAAGCTGCTCCTTTTTGCAGTGAGAAAAGGTGCCCTTGCAGCCGCACCTGTGGTTTTTCTGCATTTCTGCAGCAATGTGTGGTGAGTGGGGCAGCTTCACGGTGTTCTTGCATTGTGCGTATGCCACACACACACACACACACCCAAGATGCCAGATTGGTTATGTGCCAGATTGGTTGCTGGGGCAACCATAAGCCATTCCCCCAACTTGGTCTTCTCCTGGCACCAAAAGAAGCAGCAGACAGCCGCTCCTTTTTGCACTGGGAAAAGGTGCCCTTGCAGCTTCATCTGTGGTTTTTCTGCATTTCTGCAGCATGCGGCATCCAAATGCCACTCCGTGAAAACACCACAATGCTGCCACTGTGTGGTGAGTGGGGCAGCTTCACGGTGTTCTTGCATTGTGCGTATGCCACCCCCAAAGCTGCCAGGACCCTGATTTTTTGCCAGCCTGTTCAGTTCTTAAGATGCCAGTTTAACTGCCATAGCTCCATCCTATGGGATTTGCAAGACAGGCACAGGGTTGATGTCTGGGGCTCATGATGGTCTCTTTTTCATAGGGTCACCATATGTCCAAGCTGACGTCATGAAAAATAACAGCTTGGAATCATACAATATGTATGTGTCCTGTTTCAATCTTTGGCTTATGTGGAGGCCCTCCCCCTTGCTTGTTCCACTTATCAGAAATCAAGCAGTTTAATTGCTAGCACCCTATTCCCAGACGTTTACCACCCACAAGGCGCTAATTAGAAGCACTTATTAGTCTGGTATCTTTCCAAAGACTAAGCATTGAGACACTTCCACGCATTACTGCCAACCCCATTGGCCAGTTTAGCATCTTAGGGACAATA
>NW_024821260.1:0-1822 GCF_019175285.1 Sceloporus undulatus | reverse complement strand
CCAAATAAAAGCAAAAGACACTCATAGAAATATCAATTCATGCTTCTCAGTCAGGTTCAAATATGGAGGGCATTCGAGGAAAGAAATGGAGGACTTTGGTTGCTAAATAAAAGCACAAGACACTCATGGAAAAGTCAATTCATGCTTCTCCCTCAGGCTCAAAATGAAGGGCGTTGATGAAAAATATGTGAGACATGGACAAATAAAAGCTAAAAACACTCATAGAAATTTCAATTTGTGTTTCTTAGTCAGGCTCAAAATAGAGGGCATTGGAAAAATTATGGAGGACATGGCCAAATAAAAGCGAAAGACACTCATAGAATATTCATTCGTGCTACTCAGTCAGGCTCAAAATGGAAGGCATTCAAGAACAACAATGGAAGGCAGCGGTTGTTGCTAAATAAAAGCTAAAAATAATGTATATAAAAATAAATTCATGCTTCTTAGTCATGCTCAAAATGGAGGACCTTTTGGAATTCTTTCTGGATAGAAAATAAAAGCTAAAAACACTGATATAAATATTAAGTCATGATATCTATCTTCTTAGTCATGATCAGAATGGAGGGATAACCAGCTCAAAAGAGAAGAGAGCCAGCAAAATAACATGGGCCCTAACATCTTTGCATCTCCAGAAGTCAATTCAGAGTCCCTTGTATGAACTGAAAAGAAAAGATGGGAGTCCCAGATTCCTATAATTTCCCCCTGAGAACCCACTATAACCATAAATGCTTGATGCGGCATTCACATGAGTATTTCAATTATATTGCTGGGGCAGATTCAGAAAAATTTCAATATGCACATGCTTTAAAGTGCAAGTGTAATTGATGCAAGAGATATATCTTAATGTATATCTAGAATAAACACCCCAAAGACCACACTATAATGGGAAACAGATTTGGGGTGACAGTATGCAACCACGCATAAAATGAAAGTGCCTACTCCAAGGGCACTTTAGCAGATCGCATAATCAAAAAGGAGATTTTGTGCCAAGAAAATCTTAATTATAAATGCCTGGGAAACTCTGTTTCACTTGCAAGGAAAAGGCAAAGGTAACAAATAAAATAACCTTGGAAGAAATTTGTGCAAACATTGAAGACAACAGAATAGAAACCAGATACACTGAATGCACTCAAAGGGTCTGTAAAATAATCTTGCAAGTTTATTTTAACTGGAGTTGTGAAAGGAAGAAAGGTTAGAGAGGGCAAATGCATACAAGCTTAGCACAGTATGGTTGTTTTGCCTTCTAAAAAAACTAACATGAGTGAAAAGGCTAAGATGGAGAATCATTCAGAATCAGTTGTTGATAGTAAGATTTAAAGGGAAATTGGTCCATGTAAAAAACCAAGGTGTCTAAATTTTGCAGGAATATCAAAGGAGACTTTGCAGCATGATCAACAAAGAAATGGTACAATAAGCACTAACTCATCAACATGCATCTACTTTCAGTTCAAGTCTGATGAATGGAGGATTGCTAGATGAAATAAGGAACAAGGCTCCTGTACTTTTAATGGCTGGTTAGAACAGAGAGCCAGCATGGTGTAGTGGTTTGAGCACTGGATTATGACTCTGTGGAGACCAGGGTTCAATTCAGCTATGAAAACCTGCTAGGTGACCAAACACTTTCAGACTCAGTAAACCCAGTGACAGAGTCACTGTAGGGTTGTTATACATCAGAAATTACTTCAGAGTGCACAAAATCAAGAATAGATTCTTACATTAAATTCAACCCCTGCTGAAATTCCCTCATCTACATAACTGTTAAAGGTAAAGGATTCCTCTCTGACAAACCCGGATGACTTTAAAGCAGGGGTCGGCAACCCCC
>NW_024821259.1:961-1822 GCF_019175285.1 Sceloporus undulatus | reverse complement strand
GTGACCAGTGGGGTCCCACAGGGCTCTGTCCTGGGCCCAGTGCTATTCAACATCTTTATCAATGACTTGGACAAAAGAATTTGGGGCATACTTATCAAATTTGCAATGACACCAAATTAGGAGAAGTAACAAATACCCCAGAGGACAGGATCAAAGTTCAAAATGACCTGAATAGACTAGAAAGCTGGGCCAAAGCTAACAAAATGAATTTCAACAAGGAGAAATGTAATGTTCTGCACTTAGGGTGGAAAGATGAAATGAACAGATATAGAATGGGGGATACCTGCCTGCATGAAATTACGTGTGAAAGAGATCTGCGAGTCCAAGTAGACCACAAATTGAAGATGAGTCAACAGTGCGATGCAGCAGCTAAAAAGGCCAATGCAATTTTAGGCTGCATCAATAAAAGTATAGTGTCTAGATCAAGAGAAGTAATAGTGCCACTGTATTCTGCTCTGGTCAGGCCCCACCTGGAATAGTGTCCAGTTCAGGGCACAATTCAAAAAGGACATTGAGAAACTGGAGCGTGTCCAAAGGAGGGCAACCAAAATGGTGAGGGGCCTGGAAACCATGTCCTATGAGGAACGCCTTAGGGAGCTGGGGATGTTTAGCCTGGAAAAGAGAAGGTTATGAGGTGATATGATAGCCCTGTTTAACTACTTGAAGGGATGTCATATTGAGGAGGGAGCAAGCTTGTTTTCTGCTGCTCCAGAGAACAGGACCTGGAACAATGGATGCAAGCCGAAGGAAAAGAGATTCCAGCTCAACATTAGGAAGAACTTCCTGACAGTAAGGGCTGTTCGACAGTGGAACACACTCCTTCCTCGGAGTGTAGTGGAGTCTCCTTCCTTGGAGGTCTTT
>NW_024821259.1:0-861 GCF_019175285.1 Sceloporus undulatus | reverse complement strand
GTGACCAGTGGGGTCCCACAGGGCTCTGTCCTGGGCCCAGTGCTATTCAACATCTTTATCAATGACTTGGACAAAAGAATTTGGGGCATACTTATCAAATTTGCAATGACACCAAATTAGGAGAAGTAACAAATACCCCAGAGGACAGGATCAAAGTTCAAAATGACCTGAATAGACTAGAAAGCTGGGCCAAAGCTAACAAAATGAATTTCAACAAGGAGAAATGTAATGTTCTGCACTTAGGGTGGAAAGATGAAATGAACAGATATAGAATGGGGGATACCTGCCTGCATGAAATTACGTGTGAAAGAGATCTGCGAGTCCAAGTAGACCACAAATTGAAGATGAGTCAACAGTGCGATGCAGCAGCTAAAAAGGCCAATGCAATTTTAGGCTGCATCAATAAAAGTATAGTGTCTAGATCAAGAGAAGTAATAGTGCCACTGTATTCTGCTCTGGTCAGGCCCCACCTGGAATAGTGTCCAGTTCAGGGCACAATTCAAAAAGGACATTGAGAAACTGGAGCGTGTCCAAAGGAGGGCAACCAAAATGGTGAGGGGCCTGGAAACCATGTCCTATGAGGAACGCCTTAGGGAGCTGGGGATGTTTAGCCTGGAAAAGAGAAGGTTATGAGGTGATATGATAGCCCTGTTTAACTACTTGAAGGGATGTCATATTGAGGAGGGAGCAAGCTTGTTTTCTGCTGCTCCAGAGAACAGGACCTGGAACAATGGATGCAAGCCGAAGGAAAAGAGATTCCAGCTCAACATTAGGAAGAACTTCCTGACAGTAAGGGCTGTTCGACAGTGGAACACACTCCTTCCTCGGAGTGTAGTGGAGTCTCCTTCCTTGGAGGTCTTT
>NW_024821258.1:0-1822 GCF_019175285.1 Sceloporus undulatus | reverse complement strand
ATTATTATTATTATTATTATTATTATTATTATTATTATTATTATTATTAAGCTTTATTTATAAAGCGCTGTAAATTTATACAGCGCTGTACATACAATCTTTTTAATTGGACGGTTCCCTGCCCTCGGGCTTACAATCTAAAAAGACATGAAACAAAAGGAGAAGGGAAAGATGGTGGGGAGGGGGCCTCTCTAGTAGGATAATACATATAAAATACATAGCAATACAGGAAGTGATTCAATAAAACAGACAACAAAAGAACATCAAATAGCAAGTGACAATTATGCAATGCCTGGGAATGCTTCTCTGAACAGGATGGTCTTCAGCTCCGTTTTGAAGCTGGTTAAAGAAGTGATGTAGTTTTGTAGTTTTGTGAGATATTTAGCCTTCTCTGTCAGAGAGTTCTGGTGCCACAATAAACTATAAATCCCAGGTTTCCATAGGATGGAGCCATGGCAGTTAAGGTGGTATCAAACTGCATTATTTCTGCATTGTAGATTGGACCTCTTGCTAACTAAAGGTCATCCAGGATATAATCATCATCATCATCATCATCATAATCATCATCATCATCATCATCATCATCATCATCATCATCATCCCACCTCTCCCAACGGATCGAGGCGGGTTACAACAATAAAATATATAAATAAAATACATAGTTATATACAAAATAAATCACATAAGCCCCTTATCCCCCAGCAACAACATTATAACATACAGATTAAAATCACTAAAATAGTCAAATTTAAAATTAAAGTGAGACATCTTGGGCGGTTATAAAGCAATATATGTCAGTGGGATAGAGACGAGAGTGCAAATTGTCTAGTTTTGGAGGGTTTAGCCCCAGGAAAGAACAAAGGGTTCTTTAAATCACCAGCTCAGCTAGTAAAGTAGCAGCTTGCTACAAGTTGCAAGCCTTGAATTGTTGCTGCAATGTGCACAGACTCTATGGGCATCTTTGTATTTATTTTCTCTTCCCCCTTCAGTTGTTGTGGCACCAGGGCTCTCCCTCTGCTCTGCATCCAACTTCTGGCTTAATGCAAATATGCTACATTAATGCTTAGCCCATTTCTCAAAAGAAGTGAGTAAAAATAATCCCCTCATTTCACCTTCCTCCGGGAACACCCATTTCAGCTAAAATATCAATAATAATAATAATAATAATAATAATAATAATAATAATAATAATAATAATAATAATAATAATTTGTATTCTGCTTTTTCACAAAGGAAATAAAAGCAGATTCCAACAATATAATTAAAATATCAAACAATTAAAAATTACAATTAAAAAAAAACCAAACCCCAACCCTCCCCCCAATCATAAAAACATTGATCAACCCATAAAAAGAGATTAAACATCCAAATTTAAAACTGTCCAATAGGAATACACTAAAATTTCGGGCAGATTAGCACAAGAAATGACGGGGGATGGTGGGATGGTATCAATCAATTTTGATATTGGAACAATAGAGGTATCATTAGAGGGAGAAGGCAAGTCTAATGGATCTAACCTAGTCTGGAAAGGCCTGCTGGAAGAGATCCATCTTAATAGCCTTTTTAAAGGCTTCCAAGGTGGTAATATGGCGGATCTCATTCGGCAGGTCGTTCCAGAGCCTGGGAGTGACTGATGAAAAGGTCTTCTGGGTCACCGCTGAAAGTCTGGTCTTCTTAGGTTGTAGCAGATTCTTCCCAGAGGACCGAAGTGTGCAGGGAGGATTGTATGGAAGTAGGTGCTCTCGCAAGTAGTCAGGACCCAAGCCATGTAGGGTTTAAAAGGTTAGAACCAACACCTTGTACCTTGCCCAGAAACTGATAG
>NW_024821257.1:0-1822 GCF_019175285.1 Sceloporus undulatus | reverse complement strand
TGAGGTGTGATTAAGCCCTGTTAGTGGTGTTACTGCTCTTGTTGTCGTTGTGTGCTTCCAAGTTGTTTCTGACCTATGGCAACCCTAAGGGAAGCCCTTTGCAGGCTTTTCTTGGCAAGGTTTGTCCAGAAGTGGTTTTGCAAGTCCATCCCTTTGAGGCTGAGAGAGTGTTGACTTGCCTAAGGTCACTCAGTGGGTTTCTGTGGCCAAGAGGGCATTCAAACCCTGCTCTCCAGGGTCATAATCCAATGCTCCAACAACTAAACCACTTTGGCTCTTTCTTTTTTATGGTGTGGCTCCAAGTCATTGTCGACTTTTGGGGAGCCTCTCCTGGGGTTTCCTTGGCAAGAGTTGTTCTGAGGAGGTTTGCCATTGCCTTCCCTGAGGCTGAGAGAGTGTAGCTTCTTGCCCAAGGGACCCAGCTGGTTTCATAGAGGAGTGGGGCACTGGACCCTGGCCTCCAGAATTGTAGCCCAACACTTAAACCACTGCACCACACTGCCTCCCATTCCCATGTACAACCTGGGAAATGATTGCAGAGTTTTTCTCTTCTTCATGTGTGTCTTCAAGTCATTGACAAGTTATGGCAACCTTAAGGCAACCTTATCATGGGTTTTTTTTTGGCAGGTTTCTTCAGAGAGGAGTTGCCATTGCCATCCTCTGAGGCTGAGAGAGTGTGACTTGCAATGGGTCAGCTAAGTCCAAAACACACTGCAGCAATAATCCAATCTGAGACCGCTTTAACTGCCCTGGCTCAGTGCTAGGGAATTCTGGGAAATGTAGTTTTCTGAGACATTGAGCCTTCTCTTTCAAAGACCTCTGGTGCCCCAATAAACTCCAGTTCCCAGGATTCCCTAGCACTAGGCCTGGGCAGTTAAAGCGCTCTCAAACTGGACTATTGCTTCCGTGTCTTTTGGGCCTTTCTTGGCCACAAAATGTCCATAGCCTGCAATGCATCTCCTAATTCTGTTGGAAGTCCCTCCCTCCCAACACTTTCTCATTTCCCCCCAAAACCAGCACAAAGCTGGCAGATGGAAAGAGGTTTTGAAGCAGCATTTAAATCTGCAATATTTGTTTGTAAAAGACTAAATGTCCCAAATGCTATTATCTTTTTTGTAGCTATTATTACAGAAAGACACAGAGTGCAAACTCCTCAAGTACCTTTATTTTCTGGAGAGAGATGGGCTTTTCCAACTGACTCTCTGTGATGATCTCCGGTGGTCCAAGCAGCCAAACCATGGCCCTGGAATAATAATAATGATGATGATGATGATGATGATGATGATGATGATAATAATAATTTAAAAAGTTTATACCCCTCTCTTCAAACAAAAGGCTATCAGAGTGTATTACAAATTGTTAATTAGACATTTAGACATTATGGCTCTTAGCCCAGCAGACCCTTAAATTCCTTAAATCACGCAGCCTCCACCCAGTGAATAATAAAAGGACTTCCCTTAACCTTCACTGGGACCAGTTAAGGAACCTTATTTCTACTTTCTTTACTGATCTTCCAAGCATCAACTGAGCCAAAACACGTGTAAAAGGAGCGTCGAGTAGTAGATACTCCAAGGAGGTATTTACTATAAATAGCAAAATATAACTGAAATATAAGTCATGCAGGATATTAAGAATCTTGCAGATACAATATTTGTAAGTATATAATATTCAATTCACACAAGCTATTAAAGAAAACAAATACAGTAAACCTAAGCCTCCAATTCTGAGCCTAACTTCCAAGATCTGCTCTTTAACTCTCTCTCTCTCGATCTCCAACCGACACAATTCCCCCAACTGTCTCTTGGTCTCTCAGGACTTATAT
>NW_024821256.1:0-1822 GCF_019175285.1 Sceloporus undulatus | reverse complement strand
TTCAGCTTTGGTCAGCCCCCTCTTGGAATAATCGTGTGTCCAGTTCTGGGCCCGACAATTCAAAAAGGATGTTGACAAGTTGGAACATGCCCAGAGGAGGGTAACCAAAGTGGTGAAGGATCTGGAAACCATCAAGCCCTAAGAGGAGCGGCTTAGAGAGCTGGGTATGTTTACCCTGGAGAAAAGAAAATTAACAGCGGATATGATATCCATGTTTAAATATTGGAAAGAGTTGTATTGAGGATGGAGCAAGCTTGCTTTCTGCTGCTACAGAGAAAAAGAGACACCACAATGGATGCCAGTCACTGAGAAAGAGGTTCCACCTAAACATTAGGAGGAACTTTGGGACAGTAAGAGCTCTTCGACAGTGCAATATACTCCCTTAGAGTTTGGTAGAGTCCTCTTCTTTGGAGGTCTTTAAACAGAGGCTGGATGGTGGTTGGAATGTGTATTCCTGCATGGCAGAAGTGGGTTGAAGTGGATGGCCCTTGTGGCCTATTCCAACTCTATGATTCTATAATGCTAGTGGATTCCGGTTCCTTACCCACAGAGGCCACGTTCTCATAATTCTCCATCATTATATGATTGTACATAAGTCTCTGCTTCTTCGTCAAGAGTTTCCATTCGTCCTCAGTGAAATATATCGCCACATCTGCAAAGGTCACCTGCAACATAAAATAGCCCTCATCCAGAGAGTGACTAAGCAAAAGGGGAGGAAAGCACATGGTGCATCCAAATATTATTTGATCACTTTAGAATTCAGTCCAGGAAATAAACTTTAAATTCTGTCAGCCAGAAAAAAGCTACTGCCTTTGAGATCCAGTTTGTCTCGAATCTTTTCAATATAATATACAATATAATACGCAATATAATTTAGGCCATGGCTGGGATATTGATGATGAATTAGATAATGACTATCCCAACACATACAGTACATTTAGCCACGAAAGCATCATGGTGCATTTAGACATTTCTTGCCACATTTCAGAGGCAAACGTCATTTTTAATAACAGTTCTGGGGAGCACTCTGAGCTTGAGGGCCACTGGGCCCACCCCATATTTAGATCCAGAGAAGTTCTCCCATAGCCCCCAACATTTCACAGATTGGAAAAGCAAGACAAACGTTGGACAAGCAACCCAGAAGGCAGTGAAGATTGCCAAAGTTGTTTATGAGGAAGATCACACAAGCTGGGAAGGGCACAGCAGTTTGCTTTTGCTTCAGCCTCCTGGGAAGGGCTATATCCTGTCTCCTTCTTTCCTCTCCTCTCCCCACTTTTGAGTTGATGGGCTGCAAACTCAATTGCACTCAGGAACTGAAGTGAGCTGAGAAGGGGGAAAGTGGGAGCAGGAGAGACCAAGCAGGACATTTTTAAAAGCCCCTGAAAAAGTGGGGTGACAGAGGATTAACCAGAACTGTCTCTGCCAAACTCAGACAGTATTTGATTTGCTTCCTTTCATAAATTGGCCCAGCAGTGACACAGATGAAGCTATTAGGATAGTGACTCACCAAAGGGTTGTTGTATCTCGGCAGCCTCTTTCTGTTGGAGCCCAACTCCCTCTGCTTGGCCTCTGTGTCGGCCATCAGGTGGTCAAGGGGTCCTGGTGGCCCTGCACTTGGTCACTTCCAGTAAGAGAGGCCCCAAAGCCGTGTACAAGGAGGCCGAGATCAAGTTCCTGAGAAAAGAGACCAGGGTTAGGATTGGCTTGGCAAGAAACCCTGCAGCACTCAAAGACACAGAGAACAGCATCCTGCTGGTGACATACGCAGCTGACATATGCCTCCTTTGGGCCAATGCAGAGGTGGGCATCCCCTTCCTCCCTC
>NW_024821255.1:0-1822 GCF_019175285.1 Sceloporus undulatus | reverse complement strand
TAAAATATTATTGAACACTCTTTCTAGGGGGTCTAATAATTCCTTTTCATAAATTTTATAAAAATTTAAAGTATACCCATCTGGACCCGGGGCTTTGTCTTTTTTCCCTTTCCTAATAGCATTTCTTATTTCCTCCTTTGTAATTTTTTGATTTAGTTTTTCTTTGATTTCTGCTTCCATTTCAATTTTCTCTAATTTTGCAATATAATCATTCAACTTCTCTTGTCTCTTTTTATTCCTCTCTTCCTTCCTGTATAAGTTTTTGTAGTACTTAAGAAAAATTTCCCTGATCTTAGGTTGTTCTGTTATAATCTTTTGATTTTCTTTTAGTAACAGTATTTGTCTTTCTTCTCTCAACTTTTTAACTTTGAACGCTAAAAATTTCCCTGCTTTATTTCCATGCTCAAATTGTTTTTGTCTTATAAACTTCATTCTGTTTGTAATCTCATCCATCATTTTTGTATTAAGTCGATTATTTAGGATTTTTATCTCTTTATCAATATTTTTATTATTTGGGTCCCCCTTTTTTTTCTTTTTCAATGTGGCTTTTTACCGGATAGACAAATTAAGCAAAACATAAGAATAATAATTGATTTAATTGAATATTATGAAAAAAAACCTAGGTAAAGAGGTAACATTGCTATTTTTAGACGCAGAAAAAGCCTTTGATAATTTGGATTGGGAATTTATGCTAAAAATACTTAAAAAGCTAGATTTCGGCAAAAATTTCGTTAACTGGTTAGAAGAATTGTATAGAGAACAATCGGCTAGAATTATAGTAAATGGTATTAGAACCAAAGAATGCATAATAAACAAAGGAACAAGGCAGGGTTGTCCCTTATCACCCTTACTATTTATAATATGTTTAGAAATCATGTGTAATAAAATTAGAGAAGATAAATCTATATGCGGGATGAAAATTAAAGGAAGGGAAGTAAGACTAAGGGCTTATGCAGATGATATTCTATTAGTAATTGAAGACCCACTGGAAAATATATTGAAAGTGTTAAAAATAATAAATGAATTTGGAGAGAATGCAGGACTAAAAATTAATAAGGATAAATCCGCAATGATTACATGTAATATGATAGGAAAGAAACAAGAGAAGATTCAGGAGATGACAGGAATTAAAATACAAAAAAAGTTAAATATTTAGGAATTTATATCTCAAATAAAAACAGTGACTTATTTGATAACAACTACAAAAAGGGTTGGCAAGAAATAAAGAAAAATCTGGAAAAATGGGATAAATTACAAATAACACTATTAGGAAAAATTGCATTAATAAAGATGAATGTTCTACCCAAAATTTTATTCTTATTCCAAAATTTACCCATTATTCATAATGAAGGAATTTTTTACAAAATGGGAGAAGGATCTAAAAAGATTTGTGTGGGCCAGAAGAAAAGCTAGGATTAAATGGACAACTTTAATGGATGATAAAGAGAGAGGAGGATTAGGGTTACCAAACTTGAAACTATATTTTCATGCATGCTGTTTAGATTGGATGATGAATTGGATTGAACTCAAAGAAGAAAAACTATTGGAACTGGAGGGTTTCAATTTAAGATACGGCTGGCATGCGTACATGTGGTGGAATATGGTAGAATTAAATAAAGAATTCAAAGACCATATAGTGAGGAAAACATTATATAAGGTCTGGACAAATTACAAGGAAAAAATCTACAGAAATTTACCAGAATGGGTATTCCCCTCATGAGGCAATATTAAAGAAGGGTAGAATAGAAGGGAAGGACTGGCTAAAATACAAAGACTGTTTAAAATGTATGGATGGAAGATTAATAATGAAATCAAGAGAGGA
>NW_024821254.1:0-1822 GCF_019175285.1 Sceloporus undulatus | reverse complement strand
ACCTGATGTGGTCCATGCCCCTCGCCCCTCCCTAGCGATGCCACAGGCAGGAAAGACTGGACTATGGATGGGACGCTCTGTCAAAAAAGCCGCAGCAGCCCCATCTTTGCAAGCCCTTCGGAAGGGATCTTCAGGGCCCATCTGGTCCAACTCCCTGCCATGCAGATATACAGAGTGAATGTGTTCTTCAAAGAGTCCCATCCAACCTGTTTAAAGGCCTCCGAAGATGGAGAGTCCGCTCCGCTGTTGAACAGATCCAACAGCGGGAGAAAATGTGGAAAAGGTGGCATCTCTTTTCCTATAGCTTGAATCCTTTGTTCCATGTTCTACTCTCTGGAGCAGCAGAAAACAAGTTCCCTCCATCCTCAACATGATGGTTAAGAGGTGATATGATAGCCCTGTTTAAATATTTGAATGTGTGTCATATTGAGGAGGGAGCAAGCTTGTTTTCTGCTGCTCCAGAGAACAGGACCCAGTGGAGCAATGGATGCAAACTACAGTTATTACCTTTAAAGCCCTACATGGCTTGGGCCCGAGTTACTTGCGGGAACGTCGCTCCCTACATAATCCGCCCGCACTCTCAGGATATCTGGGAAGAATTTATTGGAAACACAAACAACTAGATTGATTAGGACTTCCCAAAGAACCTTCACTGCCGCTGCCCCTAAACTGTGGGATGGTCTGCCAGAAGAGATCCGTCTTATTACCACTTTAGACACTTTAAAGAAGGCAGTCAAGACGGAGCCCTTCCGGCAGGCCTATCCATCCGAACCTGTTTAGGATATTCAGCCATTAACCCTCAATGATGACTCTGTGTAAAACCCCTGTATAACAATAAGTTATTTTAAAGTGATATCACTATTGCTGACATGATGTATTTCTTGGAAATTACTGCATTTCATTTATTGTATCTGTACGTTTTTTATTGGATTGTAACCTCGCCCGGATCCGTAGGGAAGGCAGGGCAATATAAGCAAAAAAATGTTATTATTGAGATTCCACCTCAACATTAGGAGAAACTCATTGACAGTAAGAGTTGTTTGACAGTGGAATACACTTCCTTAGAGATTTTGATGGAGTCTCCTTCCTTGGAGGTCTTTAAGCAGAGGCTGGATGGCCATCTGTCCATGGGGATGCTTTGACTGGGAGTTCCTGCATGTCAGCAGAAGGGGGTTGGACTGGAAGGCCCTTCTTGGGGTCTCCTCCAACACTGTGATTCTATAATTGTATGATTCTACTTAAACAGGACTGTTGAACAGACCTTACTCTCAGGAAGTTCCTCCTTATGTTCAGCTGGAATCTCTTTTCTTGGACCTTGCATCCATTGCTTTCAGTCCTATTCTCTAGGTCAGCAGAAAACAAGCTTGCTCCCTCCTCACTATGACATCCCTTCAAATACTTAAACAGGGCTCTCATATCACCTCTTAACCGTCTCTTCTCCAGGTTAAACATCTCCAGCTCCCTGAGTCTCTCCTCATAGGGATTCATGGTTTCCAGACCTTTCACCACTTTAGCCTCCCTCCTTTGGACACATGGCTCCAGTTTCTTTTTCCATGTCCTTTTTGAATTCTGGTGTCCAGAACTGTAGACAATATTATTCCAGGTGAAGCCTGGCCAAAACAGAATAGAGTGGCATTGTTGCTTCCCTTAATCTAGACACTAATTCTATTAATAGACACTAATTCTATTAATTCTATAATTGATGCAGCCTAAAATTGCATTGGTCTTGTTAGCTGCCGCATAACACTGTTGACTCATGTTCAACTTGTGGTCTACTTGGACTCCCAGATCCCTTTCACACATATAAGTCTCTCCTTAAGCC
>NW_024821253.1:0-1822 GCF_019175285.1 Sceloporus undulatus | reverse complement strand
ACAAAGGTATACCAATGCAACAGATTCTATCCCCTATCCTCTTTCCCGAATCTAATTACAATGGATTATGCCAAATAATCCCTGGATGTTAAATGTCAGGGACGACTGAAGAGCCTTCTTGTGCCTGATAGCATCCTGCTGGAGGGCAAGGCTGTGTGGCAGGACCCTGAAGAGAAGAACTTGTAGAAAAATAGAGTTGGAAGAGACCCCAAGGAGGGCCATCCAGTCCAACCCCATTCTGCCATGCAGGAACTCTCAGTCAAAGCACCCCCAACAGATGGCCATCCAGCCTCTGTTTAAAGACATCCAAAGGAGGAGACACCATACACTCTGAAGAAGTGTGTTCCACTGTCAAACAGCTCTTAATGTCAGGAAATTCTTCCTAATGTTGAGGTGGAATCCTGTAGTTTGAATCCATTGCTCCGGGTTCTGTTCTCTGGAGCAAAAGAAAACAAACTTGCCTCATCCTCAACATGACATCCCTTCAAATATTTAAACAGGGCTATCATATCACCTCTTTGCCAGGCTAAACATGCCCAGCTCCCTAAGTCTCTCCTCATAAGGCATGGTTTCCAGACCATCACCATTACAGTTGCCTTTATCTGGACACGCTCCAACTTCTCAACATCCTTATTGAATTGTGGTGACCAAAACTGGGCACAGTATTCCAGGTGAGGCCTGACCAAAGCAGAATAGAGTAGTTCGCACACTATAGCTCCTTGGGTTTTCCTGAGGTTAGCCAGTTGTTGTCATTTCTATGTGCCTTCATTGTACCTCTGGAGGGAGAGGAGCTATTCAAACCAATTCCTTGGATCTGCACTAGGGCTGTTGCAAAGTTGTCATTGTTTTAATGGATGCATGGCTTTCTGAGGTAGTCCTGTGGTAGGAGGGCGACTAAAATGGTGAAGGGTCTGGAAACCATGCCCTATGAGGAATGGCTTAGGGAGCTGGGGATGTTTAGCCTGGAGAAGAGAGGGCTAAGATATGATATGATAGTCTTGTTTAAATATTTGAAGGGATGTCACATTGAGGAGGGAGCAAGCTTGTTTTCCGCTGCTCCAGAGACAAGGACCTGGAAGAATGGATGCAAGCTACAGGAAAAGGATTCCAACTCAACATTAGGAGGAACTTCCTGACAGTAAGGGCTGTTCAATAGTGGAACACACTCCCTTGGAGTCCCCCTCCTTGGAGGTCTTTAAGCAGAGGCCATCTGTCGGGTATGCTTTGGTTGGTGTGACCCCTGCCTCAAGCTTATGACCGCCCATGTTTGCTGTTTCTGGATGAAGTTAGGTCAGCAAGCAAGTCAGATGCTAATAGTATACAAATCATGTGTCAGTTTGAGTCAGAGCATCATTTATTGCCGAGTTGAGACCAAGTCAAGTCATTGAAGCGAAGCCGAGTCAGTCAACTTGAGGCTACATCATTGGTCTTGGCTCCTGTCATGTGGCCACTTTGCTCCGGGGAGAAAGCAGGTTGAGCAACTGAGAAGCCATGTGAGAGGAGCCATGGCAAAGGCTGGCTACCTGGGCCTGCATGTTGATGTTCAGCTAATATGGGCTAGCATTGGTGGGATTTGCAAAAAGCCAGTGTGGCATCATGGTTTGAATTTTGAACTAGTACTCTGGCAGATCAGGGTTTGAATCCTTGTTCAGCTATGGAAGTCCACTGCAGGGACATAGCTAGGATTTTAGGAAGGGGGGGTTCCAGACTACGTGCCACCATTATAATGGGGATTGGGTGCGGCGGCACAGCACCACACACCATTCATTTTTCTAATGGAAGGGGGGTCTGGACCCCAAGAACCCCCCCCCCCCTTGGCTAC
>NW_024821252.1:0-1822 GCF_019175285.1 Sceloporus undulatus | reverse complement strand
TAAAGTTGGATTATGGACGCAGGAATTTGCATCGGTAAGACCATTACAATCCCAAATCTAGAGCAACATTTGTGCCTAGCACATATCTCCCCCGTTCCATAATGGACTTGTTTTGGAGTCTGGCATCATATTCTGAGCTGGAACAGGGCACAATTTCAGAACTATCTTCATTTGATAATGGGACTGACACACGTTCCTATACAAAATAAGGTGTCTTAGGCCTCATTCCCACTACCTTTCAAACCGGATCCTGATTCGGTTCAAACCGTTTTAAATGACCATGGTTGCCACTTAATTCAAATCGCTGAAGCAGTTCCAAAAGCTCTAGACCCATTTAACCTGCGTCTTTTTGATGCCGATTTTTTCAGCTTCTTTTCAACCAAATTGAATCAATGCAAGAGAGAACCAGAAGCGGATCAGAATCGATTCAAATTTTCCTTTCGGCCGGCTGGAACTGAATCATTTTGAATTGCTTCATTGGTGAATGGGAACCACGAGTGGGTTATTTTGATTCGATTCCATGCCAGAAAATGTGATTGGGGCAAATGTAGTGGGAACCATGATCCAATATTGAATCGATATAGATTCAATCGATATAGAAAATAATACCTTTTGACAATAAGAAGTGAGAGGAAGTCATTTCCTATTTTGAAAAGTCTGCTTTTCTTAAAGTTGGTGGATACGTCCTGAAACCCTCAGAAGGTATTTGAAGTGTCCCCAAAATTTGGGACACTTTTACTCTTGGTTGGTACCAGTTGAGTATTTTGGGGACAATCATTTCAGCATTAGATAAGGGGATAATCCTAATGGCCTGAATCCAACCAGCAAACCCAACTAAAAATCAAATCATTGTCCGAATGGTAAGTCAACACCTATGCAACTCTCACTGACTTTGAGTCTGCTTATTGGCGCAGTTGGATCAAGGGCTGTCGCAGTCTATGATAGCTTCGCTTTAGGGTCTCCATAAATTGAAAATGACATGAAGGCACCCAAAGCAAAATCAGAGCAACGAGTTGTTGAGTGGCAAGTGACCACATATATCCCAATGGCCAAGAAACCATTTGTCTAGTCCTAGAGTAGACCTATTGAATCAATTGTAGAATGGTGGAGTCAACATAGGGGTAAATCCCATTGATTCAACGGTCTATTCGAGTTAGGATTAACCCTTGGATTCATGGTGATGGTTTCCCCTCTAAACTGGACTAGAAACTGATTTTAAGCCAATAAATCTTAATATTCATGATAACACATTCTGGAGGCATCTGGAAATATTTGGGTCAGTGTAAGTATGCTTCCATCAGGTCTATGCAAATTATTACATTCCCCGATTTTTAAACGCAGGTTGTCAGCTTTGGAAAATGACTTCTTGGGACAACAACAACCAGAAGCCCCCATTCTTGTGTACCCACCGACCATGCTAGCTGGGAATTCTGGGAGTTGTAGTCCACAAAGGAACGTCCCCAAGCTCTACTAATCTATACATTCAGCAACATGAACCCCAAGCTGTGTACAATGCCCCCATGAATACCAGCAACATCGCAAAACAAAGCCACTTGTGTAACAGTGAACAAAATACTTTGTCCACCTCCACCCCTTTAAGCGAGGCTAATCTTATCTTTGCAGCTTTTGAAAACTGTATCTCCCTTAAGAATGCAAAGTAATTAAAATGGTAATTATTTTGCATTTCTGCATTGCAAAACGTACAAGGTTGAGGCTCATGACTTTCAAATGGGTCTAAGGGGAACCTAAACATTTCCGTATGGATGGCCCCTGAAGGGTGGAGGTGGACAAGGTATTTTGTTCACTGTTACACAAGTGCCTT
>NW_024821251.1:0-1822 GCF_019175285.1 Sceloporus undulatus | reverse complement strand
ATGGAATACAAATCATTGATGGTCCCAAACCCAAACTGCAAACACCTGGGAGAGTATGAAACATGATGATGATGATGATGATGATGATGGAATTGTGGCTTCAGGTCAATGGCAACCAAATGAGTGCATTGCTTGCTTGGAAGGGCTGGTTTTTCTCTCCTTGTCTCCGGACCAAAGACAAAAACCTAGGAGCTTTTGCATCACTTTTTTACCCTATCTTTCTTGCAAATGCAAATGGTTGCTTTTCAATTAAAGAAACTGTAAATGCAAGCAACCAGATTGCATGGATTGACCCAAGTGAACTGGGAGAATAAGATCGACAATATCTCAGCTGCTCTGGAAGCCTCCTTTATCACGCAATTTTTACGGAGATGGACTCAGAATAGCAAGTTACTCCATGAGTCTATCCTTCCCAAAAGCCATAGGGATATACACAGCCTTAAAGGATGGGGAAGAAAGGGGCTCATTTGGCAGCCACCAATAGCTTAAATGTTACAGATTTACAGAGGCTTAAATATTACAGATTTATGATTATAACTGTTTTACCGAAGGCCAAAGCTTTCCAAAGGAAGGGTGCACCAAAAGCAAACGAGTTGCAAAAATTTGCATGGGATTTTTTTTTGCATCGGGGACTCAATTCCTCAATAATAAGGGGAGAAATCCTATAACTATTCCTGGGAAAGCTATCTATACAGGTGTATGTTTTTCTTACCTGTCAAGAAGCCGAAGAGCACCAAGAAGAAGAAGAAGAAGCCCAGGGTCTTGCTTTTCCTCCCCGACGGTCTGGTCTCCATCATCTCTTCTCCGGCGGTGTCCGTCTCGATTCGGGGGTCTCAAATGCGGATGTTGGGGGGCTAAAGGGTGCCCAAAGGTGGCATAACATCCCTGCACTTGGAGGGTCCTCAATGCACCCTCCTTTCTCTGCCACCAGCTTTAATTAGCACCCATTACGAGAGCATCGTTGCCATGCGCACGCTTTCGGCAGCTCCCACGCTCTCTTGCAGAAAGGGGTGCTTGCGACAGCGTGCATATGTATGTGTGTGTATATGTGTGTGTTTGTGTAGCTGTTTCAGCCCCGGATTACCAAGCGATGACGGTTTAATCGGACCGGGTTCACTGTGTGCCCAGGCCTGATGTCTCGGCTGATCAGGAAATCCTTCATCAGGGCAATTACATTATTGCTTCGCTCCTGAGAGAAGGGCCTCAGACCAAAGGCCTCTCCGCCAGGAATGGGCATCTGGTCATGCCCACTTTGGCCCAAATCTCCTAAAAGTACAAGGTCTGGTCTTGGAAACTAAGCAGGGTCAGTCTTGGTTGGGACTTGGATGGGAGACCAACAACAATCCCAGATGGTATTTCAGAGGGAGGGCCTGGCCAAACCACCTCTGAGCATCCCTTGCATAAGAAAACTCCATGAAATTCAGGGGGTCTCCATTCCTCAACAGACAATATAGCCCACTCTCTAAGTATCCAAAAGACACAAAATCCCATCTGGTCTTAGAAGCTAAGCAGGGCCAGCCCTGGTTAGTCCTTGGATGGAAGACCACCAACAAAGCTCTGTTTTGGGAGAAGGAATGGGCAAAACCACCTCTGAGTATCACATGCCTAAGAAGACCCTATGAAATTCATGGGGTCTCCTTAGGTCGAGAAACAACTCGGAGACACCATATAGGCACAATACAACACAGGCTCTAAATATCCTAAATGCACCAGATCTGGTCTGGGAGGCTAAGCACGATCAGGCTTGGATGGGGCTTGGATGGGAGAGGGTTAGGACTCGGATGGGAAACCACTGATGAATCCCAGCTCTTTCTTTGCCTAA
>NW_024821250.1:557-1822 GCF_019175285.1 Sceloporus undulatus | reverse complement strand
CGTAATTCTCCATCATCACATCCTTGTACATAAGTCTCTGCTTCTTCGTCAGCAGTTTCCATTCCTCCTCAGTGAAATATACTGCCACATCCGCAAAGGTCACCTGCAATAGAAAATAGCCCTCATCCAGAGACTGACTAGTAAAAGGGGAGGGAGAAGCACATGATGCATCCCAAAAATTATTTGATCACCTCAGAATTTAGTCCAGGAAATAAACTTTAAATTCTGTTAGCAAGAAAAAAGCTACTGCTTTTGAGGTCCAGTTTGTCCCAAATTCTTTCAATGTAAAATACAATATAATTTAGACCATGGCTGGGATATTAATGATAGATTAGAATATTGACTATCCCGACACGTATAGTACATTTAGCCTCCAAAGATTATAGTCCATTTAGCCATTTGTTGCCAAATTTCAGAGGCAAATGTCATTTTTAAAAAGCAACAGCAGAAAGTGGTGAAGATGGACAAAGTTGTTTATGAAGAAGATCACACAAGTGGGAAAGGGCACAACAGTTTGTTTTTGCCTCAGACTCCTAGCAAGGGCAAGTCCCTGCCCTCTTCTTTCTTCTCCAACCCTACTTTTGAGTTGATGGGCTGCAAACTCCTTGGCAATCATTATGCAGAAATTGAAATGAGCTGAAGAACTGGGAAAGTGGGAGGAGAAGAGAGAAACCAGGACATTTTAAAAGCCCTCGAAATATTGGGATGACAGATGATTAACCAGGACTGTCTCTGCCAAACTCAGACAGTACTTTATTTGCTTCCTTTCATAAACTGTCCCAGCAGTGACCCAGAAGAAGCTAATAGAATAGTGACTCACCAAAGAGTTGTTGTACCTCGGCAGCCTCCTTCTCTTGGAGCCCAACTCCCTCCGTTTGTCCTCTGTGTTGGCCATCAGGTGGGCAGGGGTCCTGGTGGTCCTACACTTGGGTCACTTCCAGAAAGAGAGGCCCCAAACCCGTGTACAAGGAGGCCGAGATGTAGGTCCTGAGAAAAGGGCCCAGGGTTAGGATTGGCTTGGCAAGAAACCCTGCAGCACTCAAAGAGACTGAGAACAGCATTCTGCTGGTGACACACGCAGAAGACATATGCCTCTTACTTAGTCCTGATCAGAGTAGAAATCAAAATGGGCAGACTCAATGCATGAGGGTAGGAGCATCAGCCTTAGGTCACAATGGGCCATTCTCAATCCTTCAGAGAAGATGCTTCAGGCTGAAGTCACAATGGGCCAGTCTCAATCCTTCAGGTAAAGAGCACAAGCCTCA
>NW_024821250.1:0-457 GCF_019175285.1 Sceloporus undulatus | reverse complement strand
CAGAAGACATATGCCTCTTACTTAGTCCTGATCAGAGTAGAAATCAATATGGGCAGACTCAATGCATGGGGGTAGGAGCATCAGCCTTAGGTCACAATGGGCCATTCTCAATTCTTCAGAGAGGGTGCTTCAGGCTGAAGTCACAATGGGCCAGTCTCAATCCTTCAGGTAAAGAGCACCAGCCTCAACTCATAATAGTCCTATCTAAATTTTTAAGGCAAGGAGCTTGAATCTGAGATCACAATGGGCCAGTCTCAAACTTCAGGAAAGGAGCATCAGCCTGATGTCACAATAGTCCCATCTTAATCTAGATTGCCATCTGCTGGGGATGCTTTGATTTGGATTTCCTGCATGCATGAGGTTGGACTCTTCCAACTCTATGATTCTATGATTCTAATCCTTCAGGCAAAAAGCATCAGCCTGAGATCACAATGGGACACTATCAATGATTCAGGTA
>NW_024821249.1:0-1822 GCF_019175285.1 Sceloporus undulatus | reverse complement strand
CCCCCCCCCCAAAAAAAACCCCAAGACTTGTGACGTCTGAAGCCTAGGCGCTTGATTGACAGCTTGCGGACACAAATGGGAATGGGGAGCAAGTTAATCTGCTTTAAAATAAAGTGATTTAAAATAAATGGGAACAAAAACAGGGTCTAAATGAATTGAGGTAATTTGCCCCTTTTCGTAATGGAAACGATGGAAAAAATTCGAATTATTCCTGGAACATAATCCGAATCAGAATCGCACCAATATAATCTGTTTTATCTGTCAAGTGGGAACACCCCCTTAGACAGCAGATGAGGAAAGGGCAAGTTGCAGAGGCAGCAGCAGAAACAATACCAGCCTCCTAGCAGGGCTTGGAGGCCCCTGTCCATTGCTTCTGTTGGAGGACCAAGTAATCAACTAACATAGGCCTTATGTGCACTGCAGAAATAATGCAATTTGACATTGCTTTAACTGTCATGGCTCTACCCTTTGGAATCTTGAGATTTGTAATTTGGTGACTTATTTAGCCTTCACTGTCAAAGAGCTCTGGTGCCGCAACAAACTACAAAAACCAGAATTCCATAACATTGAGCCATGGCAGTTAAAGCTTTGTCGAACAACATTATTCCTGCAGTGCAAATTAGAAGATAGTCTGCATTTACACTGTAGAACTGGTGCAGTTTGACACCACTTCAGCTGCCATGGCTCAGTGCTATAGAATTCTGGAATTTGTACTTTTCTGAGATATTAGCTCTGGTGCCACAACAAACTGCAAATCCCAGAATTCCATAGAATTGCACCATGTCAGTTAAAGCAGTGTCAAACTTCATTAATTCTGCAATGTGGCACCATCCACAGTCTGCCTCTCATTGACTCAAGGTGTTGTTTTAAAAAGTGGTTAAGAACCCTGGTCTCCAGAGTCATAGTCCAACACTCAAACCACTACAACACACTGACTCCCTACCTCCTCTTTAATACAACCTTTTTCACTTTACAAAATAGTACGAGCTAGGATACCTCTATTCTGATTTCAAAGGGAGGGTTTTTTTATGGGGGACAGTTAGATGGAAACAGAAGCACTAATTTAGACAGCAAGTTCCCAGTGACAGCTCCAGCTACATCAACAAAATGAATACTGGCACTATATAGGGATGGAATATTCTGGCTGCATTGCCTTGAAACTAAGAGTAAAATCTGGATTTTATTATTATCTGGAAAGGCTCCTAGAATTAAAAGCATCTTCCTGGTCCATTGCAAAATGGAGGAAACCTACATTTTCTATATTGCTAATAAAAAAAGTGAAGTCACATGAAGCAAAGCAAAGCAAGGAAACTTTCCAGAGAATCATATAAATCCCTTGCAAAAATTTGAATCCTGTTTATCAAGAGAAAAGCACATTAACCCCTTCCTTTCTTGTTTTGTAACCGTTAAAGGAATTGTACCCTAACAATGATTCTGCTCTTGATGTAGAGGTACGTTGCACCTTATAGGATAAATCATAATCAAAAATGATGGATGGGAGCTGAAGCAAGATTCATTGAATGGAAACATTAGCAAATATGGAAATTAATAGTATGGTGACTGGTCCACTATTTAGTCCACTATTAGACACATTTTAACTATTACTGGACATCATCCAGTTGATTATAATCATTTATCTTGGCACTCTAACATAATGAATGTTGGGAAGTTTTATAAGATTATTGGGTTACGGCTACCTTGTTTTTGGTCCCGTTGGTCAAAATTAGAATACAAATGGAAGTGATAAGATATTTGATAAGGGGCAGTGTTCTGGGTGTATTCTAAGATCACAGTAGTCTTATGAAACATTGCAAACAGAACT
>NW_024821248.1:0-1822 GCF_019175285.1 Sceloporus undulatus | reverse complement strand
CCACAAGAGAAAGGTATATTTATTTTAAAGTAATCTCATGTGGAAATAGAAATTTCTTTTTGTTAGTTATAGATGGACAAAATTGGAGGAAATTTATCTTCCAACTGTTAGTAAATTTGCTTGGAAAAGTCATAGGGAAATATATACTTAGTAAAAGTCCTAAATTGATAAAGATTTGGTACAACAAAGGAGGTACGTAGAACAAATAAGGTGTAACACTAAAGATGTCTGGGATATTACAAAGTTTATTATTTGAAGTCATAGACAAAGTTTGAAATAATTATGTTTAAGCTACTGTGAGACATAAATTGTGCTAGAATGTAAATTTCTTTTTTTTATATGTTTGCTCATGTTTTGATAACACGCAATGTATGTCATATGTATAATTTTAAAACTTTCAATAAAAATTAAATAAATAAAAAATATGTGATTAAAGTTGCAACAATGTGCTCTGCTTCTGCAGTTCTTGTGGGCATTCAATTTTTGTTGAAGCAATGCAGAGTCTCTGACCCATCCATTGTGCAAGCCAAGGCATAACAAAAGACTAGGAAAGAAGAGGATGACAAATAGGAAAGTAAGGTTAGATGCCCACTGCAAGGCTTTAACAACTTGCCCACTTCCTGACAGTAAGTGCTGTTTGAAGTGGAACACACTCCCTCGGAGTCTCCTTCCTTGGAGGTCTTTAATCAGGGGCTGGATGGCCATCTGTCGGGGATGCTTTTATTGTGAGTTCCTGCATGACAAGGGGTTGGACTGGATAGCCCTTGTGATCTCTTCCAGCTCTATGACTATATGAAGTCAATGGTGTTTACTCCTAGATAAATATGTATATATTACAATCTAATGGAGGCAAAGGTTTATAAACAAGCCAATACTATGAAAGCAGTACATGGGCTTTCCTCCCTTTCCTGCTGTGAATATTGGCACAAGTGTTGTACTACAAAGGGGGTGGGGAGAAGGAATGGCATGGACGAAGGGGGCAGGTGACTGGCAACCTGGCTGTGTTAGTTTTCAGATGCCAAAGATTGTACTCTTGCAAGATTCTCCTTTATACTAACTACCTGCCCCCGCCAAGGCCCCGAGGGACTGTGTTTGTGCCGCTGTTTGCCGGAGCGGCCGCCTGGGAGAGCATTCTACCTGTGCAGCTGCGCATCCACCCAGGACTTGCCGCCAACGGACTCACGGCGGCGCTGCCAGGACCGAGGGAGACCAGGAACACCTGAGGGGGAGCCGGGGAGGGGCGTGTCGGTGGCAGCGGCACGCCATAAAACCCAGCTTGCTGGGGAACCTCCCCGTCCTGCCCCCTCCAAGGCCTCGAGGGACTGTGTTTGTGCCGCTGTTTGCTGGAGCGCCTGCCTGGGAGAGCATTCTACCTGCGCAGCTGTGCATCCACCCAGGACTTGCCGCCAACGGACTCACGGCCGCAGTTGCGCAACTGCGCACGGCCGCAGGGGACGGGTGGCAGGGACCCATTAGCTGCATCTGCTACAGAGGTTTGACTTGGGAAGTAGTCCTACTCTGTTGCAGCTTTCTTACATTGTCTGTATATGGGGTATATATGCTCATGGATTGTGTTTTCTCCATGAGCACAAATGTCATCCTAGCCCCCTCGATGATGTATATTGTCATCCAGCTATAGTATGGTTTTTTAGACTTTTATTTTCTTGAACTATGTATTAATATGGATGTTTATTTTGGATTATTGTTGCATTGTTGTATGGTTTATCGCTGTATGGAGGGTGGGGTGGGTTTACACTGTTTTGTATTTTGTTGTAATTACTTTTATATAATATTGTACTTGTTGAAATTGTATTACTGTATA
>NW_024821247.1:1199-1822 GCF_019175285.1 Sceloporus undulatus | reverse complement strand
TTTTTTCTTGCTGACAGAATGTAAAGTTTATTTCCTGGACTGAATTCTGAAGTGATGAAATAATACTTGGATGCACCATGTGCTTTCCTCCCCTTTTGCTTAGTCACTCTGTGGTTGAGAGCTATTTTCTGTTGCAGGTGACCTTTGCTGATGTGGCTGTATATTTCACTGAGGAGGAATGGAAACTGTTGACGAAGAAGCAGCGACTTATGTACAGTTCTGTAATGATGGAGAACTATGAGAATGTGGCCTCTGTGGGTAAGGAACCTGAATCCACTAGGATTATAGAATCATAGAGTTGGAACAGACCACAAGGGCCATCCAGTTCAACCCTCTTCTGCCATGCAGGAATACACATTCCAAGCACCATTCAGCCTCTGTTTAAAGACCTCCAAAGAAGAGGACTCCACCAAAATCTAAGGGAGTATATTCCACTGTCGTAGAGCTCTTACTGTCCCAAAGTTCCTCCTAATGTTTAGGTGGAACCTCTTTCCCTGTGGCTTGCATCCACTGTGGTGTCTCCTTTTTTCTGTAGTAGCAGAAAGCAAGCTTGCGCCATCCTCAATACGATGACCTTTTCCGATATTTAAACATGGATATCATATCCACTCTTATCTTTCTTT
>NW_024821247.1:0-1099 GCF_019175285.1 Sceloporus undulatus | reverse complement strand
CAAGCACCATCCAGCCTCTGTTTAAAGACCTCCAAAGAAGAGGACTCCACCAAAATCTAAGGGAGTATATTCCACTGTCGAAGAGCTCTTACTGTCCCAAAGTTCCTCCTAATGTTTAGGTGGAACCTCTTTCCCTGTGGCTTGCATCCACTGTGGTGTCTCCTTTTTTCTGTAGTAGCAGAAAGCAAGCTTGCGCCATCCTCAATACGATGACCTTTTCCGATATTTAAACATGGATATCATATCCACTCTTATCTTTCTTTTCTCCAGGGTAAACATACCCGGCTCTCTAAGCTGCTCCTCATAGGGCTTGATGGTTTCCAGATCCTTCAATACTTTGGTTGCCTTCCTCTGGGCATGTTCTAACTGAATTGTGGCACCCAGAATTATTCCAAGTGAGGATTATTCCAAGTGAGGCCTGACCAAAGCAGAATAGAGTGGCACTATTACTTCCCTTGATCTAGAAACTATACTCATATTAATGCAGCCTAGAATCACATTGGCCTTTAGGAGTCATATATCCCTTTCAAGCACAGTTTAATTGTGATAGCAACATCCTGTAGAATATCTGAATTTATAGTTTAGTGAGGCACTATTGGAGAGACACCAAAGGAGAGGGGCCTTGGGGATTGAGAGACAGCCACGAACCTGACAGATTTTAAGAACTGGTTTCAGAGACCTATGAGAATCAGTTCAAATCTTTGTTTTCAGGCATACTTAGGGGTTGCATTTAGCAATTATGAGTGATACCTATGAAGGGAAGAAAGGGGGACACAAAACCTGCTTTTTCTCTAATGTTTCTTTTCCTACCTGAACTTGCTTAGTTCCATGGTTGATTCCAGAGGCCCTTTGTTACCCAAAATGCTGGAGTCTGGGGAGGATACTCCCAAGTGCTATGTTTTTAGGGGAATTTGGTACTTAGCTGAAAGCAGACATATAGTTTGGTTGGGGCAAGAGCGATCTTGGGATTCAGCCCAACTATACCAGGCCTGGAAGCACAGAGAACTCCAAATGCATTTGAAATAGGTTTTTATGTTTTATTTAGGGGAAAAGCAATATACACACATATACAGATATAGGTGTTCACACACACACACAC
>NW_024821246.1:0-1822 GCF_019175285.1 Sceloporus undulatus | reverse complement strand
GGGGGTTGGACTGGATGGCCCTAGTGGTCTCTTCCAACTCTACGATTCTATGATTCTATGATTCTAAGTCCCATTAAATACCATTGTAAAATGGTTCCCCTTACGTAAAATGGCAATATCAAGGTTAACTTTTTGGATTAATTTTTTTTTCAAGCGGTGAATAGCAGCTCCAAGACTGTTGAATAGCTGCTGCAACACTGTGGAATAGTCTCCCGGAAGGCCGGAAGAGATCCATCTTACTGCCTCCCTGGAAACCTTCAGGAAGGCAGTTAAGATAGAGCTCTTCTGGTGCGCATACCCACCTGATTTTTGGGAAGACACGAGTCCACCTCCCTGAACTCCAGCGTTGCCTGTGATATCCTGTTTTTAATCGCTAATTGTTAGGTATTTTATCGAATTGTTGTGTGTTATTCTGTATTGTTTCTTAAATCAGGTTATGATCCTGCCTCGATCCACCTGGGATAACTATTATTATTATTATTATTATTAAAAAGAAATCTGTGGATATGGAAGGCCAACTTTACTCTACCTACCTGAAACCAAGCATTACAGATACATAGAACCAATTTTGAACCTGACTGGGTTCAAACCATGTCTATAGTCCATCAAAAATATGCATCTTAAATTCCATTAATGTGAGTGTGGGAATTATGTGGACCCTGTTAAATGACAATTCCTAGGTTCCCACCCCTCCCCCCAACATTGGCTATGCTGGCTAAGGCTGCTGGAGGTTGCATTACTATGCAATTCACACCCCTGGTTTAAAAAGCTATTAATACATATTGTAACACATCCATATACTAGATTTTATTTTGTTTATCTATCCTGAAAAGATAGCGGAATAGCTTGTTTGTCTGTAATCCTGTATATCTTTCAGTGGCAGCCTGAGAAGCCCGCAAACTAAAGGTTGAATTGTTGGAGAAAATAAGGTGAAAATAAGTCAAGGATTCAGAGATGCAGAAGACCATGAGTGTTTGGAGAGTTCATCATTTTCAAGAGTCACCATTTAGGATAAGGATAGACAAAGGGTGGCCCTGGGGCCAAGGCTGCCCAACCAAGGATGTTCTTGTAGCCTCCACATCGCCAGAATCGCCAGAGGGGCTTTTTCTAGCCAAAAAAGGAGGGCGAATTGCTGGTGCTGGAAGTTACAGCAATTTGCTTTTTAGATAGGTTTAAAGCCATACCTGTATGGTTTAACATGAACCCCCCTCCCCCACTATTTTTGAGAATCAGAAGTGAACCTTCAGCCATTTTGCAGTTTTTGTTTTATTTTTCAGTAGTCTGTGTGACCCTCTAGCGAGCTATGAGATATAAAAGTGGCACCCAGTCCTACTGCAATTGTCCCCTATGACTTAGTTTTTCAGCAAAACTGATTAGGGATATTCCTGGCTTTAATTTTTGTCTTGTGGCAGTTACTTTTTTGAAAAGCAGAAATGTAGCTTTACATGTACCAAATAATTTCTCTAACTGTTAACCTGGTACACAGCGATAAACTAACAATACCATCCTCTGCATGTTTAAGTAAACCTCACTATCTGAATTCAACAAGATTTACTCAGGGCTTGCAAAGTTACATTTACAATTATCTCATTATGTAATTTAGAATTTATTCTAAAAAAAATTTCATGCTGCATAAGATGCCAAAGGACTGGTGCTAAGGAAATGTTACTCCGCATTTCACCTGGCACCACCTGTTATTTTGCATGACCAATGTATGTGCATCATAGAAATTAACATAAACAACTATAAACAACTTCACTGAGACTTTGAATACAATGGTAATAATAATAATAATAATAATAATAATAATAATAATAATAAT
>NW_024821245.1:487-1822 GCF_019175285.1 Sceloporus undulatus | reverse complement strand
AAATCCACTGGCCATCGTAGTTGGTTTTAAATGTCTTGGTTGACCCACCATTCATGGGTAATGAAGGGAAAGAAGAGATAAATTCACAGGCCTAGCCTTTCCTGGTCTTCATGTACATCGTCACTCATGGTCGCTGGTAAGCTTTAAGAGGGAGAGAAGGACCAAGTCAGAGAAATGTCATACCCTCTGGAGATTGAGGACCTGGACTGGTCTTTCCTCTCGGAGGTTGCAAAATTGCACTGCAAGGTAAATCCCAGTCACTCAATGGTTAACCAGTTGAAATTGTACAATGTGCACAAGTCCCAGGAGAGGGTTAGGAAAGCAGGTTTCATGTATTTATTTAAGAAGACATAACCTACTTTTTAAGGCTGCGACGGGCAAAGCCTGGCCCTGGGGCTTTTCCCAAGAGCCTCAACCCTTCCAGATCCATGCCTTTGTCTTTTTCTTGACCCGTAAGTTGACTTGCTTCTCCAGTAAGGAGCAGCAAGGTGCAGGTGAAATAGGTTGCAACCTACACCCGTGTGCTAAGTAAGTTAAAAAACCCTGTTTTGCATAAGTGTCTGCGGATTTCTGGCCATTTCCATTCCTGTCGTTTTTGTCCTTTGACATTTTTGGGCCTGTGAGGTTCTCAGAGGCAGAAAATCGACTCCTGGACCCACTGCGGTCCCCAAGGCCTGTTTTAGGGTAAGCCTTCTCAAGGTAGTGTACAATAACATTTTAAAATGATGAAGATCAAAACCAGAAACTCAGATGACAGGGTACAAGCAAACAGCCCTAGTGCAATCCCAACTCAGTTGGGCGGCAAAGTAAACAGGCTCTTGTACCTTGCAACCTCTGGCCCATAAACACCGTTGGTCTTCTCAGGGCTGCTTTCTGCAACAATAGCAAGAGGTATTGCTAAACATTAGGAAGAGTTTCCTGATAGTAAAAGTTACTCAACAGTGGAGAGTGGTGAAGTCTCCTTCTCTGGAAGTTATCAAACAGAGGCTCAATGGCCATCTATCTGGAGCGCTTCAATTATGTATTCCTCCATGGCAGAGTGTTGGGCCGGGTGGCCCTTGTAGTGTTAGGCATCTCATAGTTTCCACATTTTGCTTTCTGGGAAATTAGTATTTTGACATGGATCATGTCCACCATGGCAGCAATCTGGAGGATGAACAAACTCCCATGTCCCTATGACATCCGTCTGTACTTTCCCATAGTTCCCAATGTGTGCCGGTCTATGACCGTAATAAAGATGAACTGAAAATAGTTCCAAAGCTACCCCAAAAGGCAGAAATGAGCAAATCAAAGAGTGGTTTGCTTGGTCATCAGCAAGAAAATTCACAGTTCAAA
>NW_024821245.1:0-387 GCF_019175285.1 Sceloporus undulatus | reverse complement strand
GGAAGAGTTTCCTGATAGTAAAAGTTACTCAACAGTGGAGAGTGGTGAAGTCTCCTTCTCTGGAAGTTATCAAACAGAGGCTCAATGGCCATCTATCTGGAGCGCTTCAATTATGTATTCCTCCATGGCAGAGTGTTGGGCCGGATGGCCCTTGTAGTGTTAGGCATCTCATAGTTTAAACATTTGGCTTTCTGGGAAATTAGTATTTTGACAAGGATCATGTCCACCATGGCAGCAATCTGGAGGATGAACAAACTCCCATGTCCCTATGACATCCGTCTGTACTTTCCCATAGTTCCCAATGTGTGCCGGTCTATGACCGTAATAAAGATGAACTGAAAATAGTTCCAAAGCTACCCCAAAAGGCAGAAATGAGCAAAACAAAGA
>NW_024821244.1:0-1823 GCF_019175285.1 Sceloporus undulatus | reverse complement strand
TTAGAAAGAAAGGGAAGAAGAGAAATTGGACGATAGCTAGACAAAGAGGAGGAGTCGAGAGAAGGTTTTTTCAGAATTGGGGAAATGAGAGCATGTTTGAAGTCCGAAGGGAAGGAGCCTGTAGAGAGAGAGATTGAAGATATGGAGAAGCGAGGGCAGAAAAGAGGGAGCTACAGAAATTAAAAGACAAGTAGGAAGTGGATCAAGAGGACAGGTTGCAGGTTTGCAAGAGTTCAGAAGTGTAGATAGTTCATCCGAAGAAGCAGGAGGAAACACAGAAAATTTTTTAGGCGAGGGCAATAGAAGATTAAGAGCAGAAGAAGAATCAGGAGGGACTATCTCAGAACGAATAGTGGTGATCTTTGAGATGAAATAATTAGCAAAGTCATTAGGAGAGAATGATGAAGAGACCGGAGGAGAGGGAGGTTTAAGCAAAGAGTTGAAGCTGGAGAACAAACGCTGCGGGTGCCTCTCATTGGTGGAGATCAGTGATTTGTAATAATTCTGTTTTGCCATAGAGAGGGCGCGTGAGAAGGACGAAAGAACAAATTTGAAATGGATAAAATCAGCCCACTCTTTGGACTTTCTCCAACGACGTTCGGCCACTCTAGAGCAGGACCAGAGAAACTTAACGATGGGAGTAAGCCAGGGCTGAGGCCTCGTCTTAGAGGAAGAAGTGCGTACAGAGACAGGGGCAAAATGGTCAAGAGTCGAGGAAAGAGTGGAGTTAAATAAAGACATTGCTGAGTCAGCAGAATCCCCAAGATTTAGGGAAGAGAGAGATGAATCCAGGGTTTGACCAAGATGGTTAGAGTTAACAAACTGAAGATCACGAAAAAGGCGTTGAACAGTGTGACGAGGAGGAGGAGTATAGGTAAGAGCGAAGGAGATTAAATGATGATCAGATAGTGGAAAGTCAAGTGCCAGGTAGTCAGAAATGGCGCAGTTTGCAGCAAGAACTAAGTCAAGACAGTGACCGTGAGAATGAGTTGAAGAGTTGGAGTGTGGCTGGAGGCCAAAAGAAGCTAGGAGAGATTTGAAGCGAGATGTTGTAGGGTTATTGGAATCGTCAACGTGGATATTAAAGTCACCTAGGATCAAAGTGGGGACTGAATCTGAAAGAAAGAATGTTAGCCATGATTCAAAGTCAGAGAGGAACTGGGTGGCAGAACCAGGAGGGCGATAGATAACTGCAACCCGGAGCTGTAAAGGAGAGAAGAGTCTAATAGGATGAAACTCAAAAGAAGAGAAATGATAGCTGGGGGGAAAAGATAGAACTTGAAACTGGCAGGAGTTAGATAGCAAGATACCAACCCCTCCTCCTCGACCCTCAGGGCGGCTAGTGTGGGTGAAGGAGAGACCACAAAAAGAAAGGGCAGTGGAGGTAGCAGTATCATGGGCTGGGAGCCAGATTTCTGTGAGAGCAAGGAGATTAAAGGATTTGGAGAGAAAAAGGTCATGAATTGCTGCTGCTTTAGGGGCAGCAGAGTGGCAGTTCCAGAGGGAACAGAGGAAGGGAAGCAGGGAGACAGGGAGAGGCCGAATGGGGATCAGGTTAGGAGAAATGTGTGGAGCCATGGGAGGGAGAGGATTCACTGCTCAGTGATCAATGGGAGAAGGTGAGACAATGGCAGAAACAGGAAAGAAAAAAGAAAACTTGTAGCTGGCTCTCTCTTTCTGAGGTGTTAAAGCAGCTATAGAGACTATTGCCAACTCAGGTTGTCTGAGGAAGAGTCCAAAGAAGGGAGGAGGTGGTCCTAAGGGAGCGGAAAGTTGTACTTGCTCTGACTTCCTCTGGAGGATCCCAAGGCCAGGGGGAGAGT
>NW_024821243.1:0-1823 GCF_019175285.1 Sceloporus undulatus | reverse complement strand
AGCCTTTTATAAAAGAACTAAAGACTTCAAGAATAGATGGATAATATATAAAGATTTGATTCGGTGGAAACCCAATAATATTGTGTCATTGAAACTGAGAGAAATACTTGTTTCTGAAGGTAAGGATATTGATTGGTATTTGTATTTTCAGATAGCTGAAAGGTTTAGGTCTGACCAAAAATTGATGGGTATTTTTTACGAAGAGAACAGCTTGGACAAAATTTTTGTGGATAAAGAGAGTAAAATTCTTTCAAAATATTATAAGATCTTGAAAGAGAGAGATTTGGAGGATGAAAGTGTTAAACTTTCCATGGTAAAATGGTCACAGGATTTGCAGAAAGCCATCGTCATAGATCACTGGGAAACACCTTGGAAAGAGACAAGGAAATTTACCTTGTGTCAAAATTACAAGGAGAAATATGCCAAAATGTTACATGGATGGTCTATGACCCCTCTCAAAATGAACAAAATGTATAATACTGCTAACATTAAATGTTGGAAATGTGGGAAACAGGATGGCACTTTCTTCCTCCTTTGGTGGAAATGTGACAAAGCCAAGGGATTTTGGAGTCACATTCATAATTTAATGGCAAATATACTCCACACAGATATTCCTTTAGATCCTCCTATTTTTCTGTGAAACATGACATGTATATTGGAGGATGTCTAGGCTAAGAAACTGTCACGTCTAATTCTCTACATGGAAACGCTGGCTAGGATTCTCTATGCTCAATATTGGAAAAACAGTGTGGTACCAACTGAAGAGGAATGGTTTATTAAGTTGTGGGAAGCTAAGAGATTGGATATTTTGACAGAAAGACTGAGGAATAAAGACATAAACGTTGTAGTTAAGGACTGGAAATGCTTAGATAGATACTGTGGACTTAAGGTATTATAGCCTCTGCTGCTTAACTTTGTCTAATTTGCCTAACTCTCCTTGTTTTAACTTTTTTGCATAACATAAATATATTTGTGATATTCATATGTTTTCATAGAAGCTGATGATTTAATACCAGTTTAGAGGAATATAAATGGTGTTATAAAAGCAGGGTACCATTTGTTATGATGGAAGTGTATGAAACTAATGTGGAATATCATATAATCATTTATGTATTGTGTTTTGTTGTTGTTGTTGTTGTTTTGTTTTGTATGTTTTGTATTATGTCTTCTTTATATGTTTTCTTAATAAAATAAATATTAAAAAAACCGGAACCAAGTCAGAGAGACATGTAATTTATATGACATATAATTTAAAAACAAACATGCAAATCTCTCCCCATCTCCTTCCTGAGATCCCAAAATGAGATTTTTAATAGGTTTACTATCCAGACTAGTTTACATCACTTCAGTCAAGTCTAAAGATGGAGAGGATGGTGATGGCCCAAAGCTCTCTTGTCCAAAGCTTTTCTCCATCACTTGTTTTTAGCCAAAGGAAATGGTGACCAGCGGACATGACTTCGGGGCAGATTTTGTATAGTTAGTTCATAGTTGCTCTTCCAGTTCCTAGGAGTTTATCACACAAGAGGGAACCGGCCAAATCCTGTGCAGAAATGGGGTTTAAAACAACAAAAGTGGGATCGTTTTCAGACACGTTGAGCATTAATCCAAAATCAACATACACAGAAAGTGGACAGACCCTGCAATTGCATGCAGCTGAGTATGTTGTGTGTGTGTGTGTGTGTGTGTGTGCCAAAAAAGCAACTAAACCTAGGATAATTGATCTTGTTTTTCCCCTCGAATTTTCCTAAAAGATTTGCTTTGTCTGAGTAACTAGACCTGGGATAAACCAGTGAATGAAACTATGTGTGAAAAGGATCTAGGAG
>NW_024821242.1:0-1823 GCF_019175285.1 Sceloporus undulatus | reverse complement strand
CTTCTTCCTCTCTTCCTTCCTTCCTTCCTTCCTTCCTTCCTTCCTGCCTGCCTGCCTGCCTGCTTTCCTTCCTTCCTTGAGTCTGTCTTTCCTTCCATCCATCCCTCCTCCTTCCCTTCTTTCCTTCCTTCCTTCCTTCTTTGAAAGCCCCATCCCTCCTTCCTACCTTCTTCCCTTCCTTTCTTCCTTCTGTCCTTCCTTCCCTGAAAGTCCCTTCCTTCCTTCTGTACTGCCATCCATCCATCCATCCATCCATCCATCCATCTTCCCTCCCTCCCTTCCTTCCTTCCTTCCTTCCTTCCTTCCTTCCTTCTTTCCGTAAAACTCCTTCTGTCCTTCCTTCCTTCCTTCCATCCATCCCTCCTCCTTCCTTTCCTTCCTTCTCTCTTCCTTCATTCTTTGAAAGCCCCATCCCTCCTTCCTTCCTTCCCTTTCTTCCTTCTGTCCTTCCTTCCTTCCTTCCTTCTTTGAAAGCCCCATCCCTTCCTTCGTTTCCTTCCTTCCTTCCTTCCTTCCATACTTCCTTCCATCCATCCATCCTGCCCTCCTCCTTCCCTTTCTTCCTTCTTTAAAACTCCTTCCATCCTTCCTTCCTTCCTTGAAAGTCCCTTCCTTCCATCCATCCTTCCCTTCCTTCCTTCCTTCTCTCTTCCCTTCCTTCCTTCCTTCCTTCATTCTTTGAAAGCCCCATCCCTCCTTCCTTCCTTCTACCTTTCTTCCTTCTGTCTTTCCTTCTGTACTTCCTTCCTTCCTTCCTTCCATCCTTCCCTCCTCCTTCCCTTCCTTACTTCCTTAAAACTCCCTCTGTCCTTCCTTCCTTCCTTGAAAGTCCCTTCCTTCCATCCATCCCTCCTCCTCCCCTTCCTTCTCTTTCTTTCTTTCCTTCCTTCCTTCATTCTTTCCTACCCCCATCCCTTCTTTCCTTCTTCCTCTCTTCCTTCCTTCCTTCCTTCCTTCCTTCCTTCCTGCCTGCCTGCCTGCCTGCTTTCCTTCCTTCCTTGAGTCTGTCTTTCCTTCCATCCATCCCTCCTCCTTCCCTTCTTTCCTTCCTTCCTTCCTTCTTTGAAAGCCCCATCCCTCCTTCCTACCTTCTTCCCTTCCTTTCTTCCTTCTGTCCTTCCTTCCCTGAAAGTCCCTTCCTTCCTTCTGTACTGCCATCCATCCATCCATCCATCCATCCATCCATCTTCCCTCCCTCCCTTCCTTCCTTCCTTCCTTCCTTCCTTCCTTCCTTCTTTCCGTAAAACTCCTTCTGTCCTTCCTTCCTTCCTTCCATCCATCCCTCCTCCTTCCTTTCCTTCCTTCTCTCTTCCTTCATTCTTTGAAAGCCCCATCCCTCCTTCCTTCCTTCCCTTTCTTCCTTCTGTCCTTCCTTCCTTCCTTCCTTCTTTGAAAGCCCCATCCCTTCCTTCGTTTCCTTCCTTCCTTCCTTCCTTCCATACTTCCTTCCATCCATCCATCCTGCCCTCCTCCTTCCCTTTCTTCCTTCTTTAAAACTCCTTCCATCCTTCCTTCCTTCCTTGAAAGTCCCTTCCTTCCATCCATCCTTCCCTTCCTTCCTTCCTTCTCTCTTCCCTTCCTTCCTTCCTTCCTTCATTCTTTGAAAGCCCCATCCCTCCTTCCTTCCTTCTACCTTTCTTCCTTCTGTCTTTCCTTCTGTACTTCCTTCCTTCCTTCCTTCCATCCTTCCCTCCTCCTTCCCTTCCTTACTTCCTTAAAACTCCCTCTGTCCTTCCTTCCTTCCTTGAAAGTCCCTTCCTTCCATCCATCCCTCCTCCTCCCCTTCCTTCTCTTTCTTTCTTTCCTTCCTTCCTTCATTCTTT
>NW_024821241.1:0-1823 GCF_019175285.1 Sceloporus undulatus | reverse complement strand
AGCTAAAAGTTTATTCCTCTTATTTCAAACAAAAAAGAAAAAAAATTTCACATGGATAATCATCTTGACATATCTTTACTTCTCAACCAGTGATTATTTATATTTATGTTTTTGTGTTCATGTTCTATTTTTTTTGCCAGCTTGAGTCAACAAGAACAGTAGTTGACTCTTATGTCCCTATGTGTGATAAGCTACTGTCCTAACCTGACTGGCAAGCTGCACTTATTTTTCTCCCTGATTTAGTAGGATAAGCTTACTAAATAAGCAAATAACTATTGAGAGTCAAGGACAAGTGGCTAGCAAACTGAGTTCCAGTTTTGTTGCTGAGATCAAGGATTACTTTTGAAACAGAAGGGATGAAGCTTTTTAAAAAAGCGATTGCTGCTGAATCCGTCAAAAGGTACCTTTGCCAATTTAAGACTTCACTTAAAATCACTGAGTTCACCAGGAGTTAATTTCTACAGCCTGAAGCTATAACCATAGAGCCATTGTCTATAGATGAAGTTTCGCAGCCAGGATATATGAATATATATATTAACTGGCCAAGACATGACTGATTAATTGTGGAGGTGGATGGGTGTTAATATATGACCAAGAGCATCACCTGGTGCCCTATCTTGTTATGGATATGAATGATACATCCATCACATTCTTTGTGAATTTATATATGGTTTGCTTGAGATCTTAGAAGGGAATTGGTACTTAAAACAACAATACCATAGGTTATTCAATAGAGAGAGCACCTCCACCAAGAGATGGCACTATAAGCTTTTCTAGCCCCATATAAAACATGGTTCTATTCTGCTTTTCCTCTTGTTTTAGCAAGAAATCTATAGGTTGATGGTTGGGATTTGTGCCAAGTATATTTCACTCGCTTTCATGAAAAGCTTCATGCTGTAACTTACATTGTGTGAAATGCTGGGCTACACCAGAGTATTTTTGTGTATATCAACCAGCTATTATAGAAACAAGCACAGATTTGGATCTTTGTGAGTAAATGTTGATAGACAATTAGTAAGTATGGGAATGCTTCTGTATTTCCTCCAATGCATCCTGCTTCCTTTCTCTGCTAACTGTACCTTTTTTGGAATTTCCCAATATGTCGCTTCCCTTCTGTTATTCAGATCCAAGAAATATTGTTATTTCTGGCCCAGACTCATATAAATAATATATAATAATAAAAACTTTATTTATATACCGCTCTTCCAACATGATCAAAATGGTTTACAACATATCAAATGGCATTACAATCTCAAATACAATTCGTATGAAACATTTTAAAAACATCATAAGAAACAATCTTAAATATAAATCATAGGCATAGAGAAAAGGTATGCAAAAAAAGCCAGTTGCAAAAATATGGGCACACTGAAGACCAACAAAGTATCTAAAGTGTTTGCAAAGTGGGTTGAACACATGTTTACAGCACTGATTTTTTTTTTGGGGGGGGGGGAAAATTTAGGGGAGACATTTTCCTCATGCATTGGACCAGCACATGGAATGAGGCCAGACCAACTAACTCTCTCACACATGACAAGCACCTTCTCTCCCAAATCTACATAGACATTATGAGTGTCTCTAGAGAAGGGGTTTCCGTGGGTGCATATGTAAGCACAAAGACTTCTGTGCAATCTGGAACATGGCATAGCTGGCACCTTTACACTTAAAGCTACTCCTTCTTTGCAGATGTTCTATGATCTAGTCGTGGGAGAAACTAATTGTTCCTGCTCCACTCTCCCTTTATGGCTTGGACCAATGCATTAGGGAAATGTATGAAGAGAGTTAGTATTTAATATACTTTCAGGTGTCTTCATTCTTAATTT
>NW_024821240.1:190-1823 GCF_019175285.1 Sceloporus undulatus | reverse complement strand
GTCAATGTAGCGCCATATCCTCAATGGCCGCCTAAGTGTTCGGATTCGGGTCTGATGCACAGAAACAGGCATGCCTCCGAAGGGCCACTGAAGCCAGGCATTGTGGCTGAAGTGATGGGGCATTCCTCGGTGGAACGGGCTTCATCCCTGATCTTAGGTCTTAGAGGACCCGGTCAGGGAAGCAGGGGTGCCCCATGGGTGCATTGTATCATTATCCAGAGACAGTAGGAAGGGAATAGAGGGAGAGTCGTCCTCCCACCGGTTTCCTTGGCCCCGTTCTCCATATCAGACAGCTGTGAGTCCAAGGCATTGGCCACCGAGATGACGCACTTGGAGAGGTGGAGCTTCCGGGAAGACTGAGGAGCAGAAGCCTCATCCGAAGCATAGATGTCATGGGAGGCATACGAGTCATCTGTCTCAGAATCGGAGTCGGTAACGGCGGTCGCCTGAACCGGAGGGTGGTGAGGTTAACGCATCAGCCCAAGGTGGGACTTGGATCACGACTCTGAGATAAAGAGTCTGATACCCTACATGAGCTAACCAGTTCCCATCTGCAGTCAGGACAGGAGGAAATGGCTTGGGAATCCAAACAGGCACCCTGCCTGCTGGGTTGCGGCCTGATGACCCCCAGGGACGCCCCGGTTTGGAGGTGGTGGCGGGTATTGGAGGCACCCCCGACTTCATGACATCCAATTAAAGGCAACATCCTTGATGACAGCAACAAGTATGTGTCCATTCTGCTGTCATAGAAAGGGTCCGATCCAAGGGGAACCCAGGGCGGACGGAGCCAACTCGACTGTGGCATCTGCCAAAGGAGGGGTCAGCTCTTGGAAGCAGAAGAGACTCAGAAGCGTCCTGACAATCCTCCTTATGGGAGCTGACAGAGGACTCGGAATGGTCTCTATTTGGCTGTGTTCAAAAATCTTGGTCGAAACCAAGGCTTTGACATCTGACTGAACATGGGGAGAGCCTTCCAGGATCGGAGGGGTCAGTGTAACCTCTTCTGGGCCCTGTTCTCGGGAGCTTGCCTCCTGTACCGAGACCCTCTTCGAGCTCGAGTCCTTGCACTTAGCCTTGTCCTCTTGGGGGACGACGGCGTCGAGCTTGGACCCTCGTCGAGCTCGGACCCTCAGTCCCGCTTAGTTTTTAGGGGACACCCACAAGGTTAGTCGGTGGCATTGAGGTCGGCCGCAGGGCCGCAGGTCATGGTAGTCCTTGGCCCGGAGGTGGTACTCGGCCTGGTGGTGGGGCTCTGGACCGTCAGACCAACTGCCACTGGTGCCGCATCCGGAGCAGCTCGAGTCCGTATGAGTAGCCTTGTGACTCTCAGAGGACATGGGCTTCGAGCTTGGATCCTTGGTCCTGGTAGATGCCAGTAGCACTGGGCTCAGTTGCGGAGCCATGGGCCACGGTGGCACTCGGTGCAGTGGCGGCACTTAGCCCGGTCAAGGTGCCGTGGGCCACAAAACCAGCCTCTGCTGGCGCCCAGCCTGGGATAGCTCGTGCTTAGTCCTGTCCCTCCTGGAGGACGTCGGCTCCAAGCTCCGACCCTCGGTCCCGGTAGTTCTCGGGGGACACTTACAGGGTTTGTCGGTGGTGCTGGGCTCATCATAGCCACGGGCCACATCGTCAA
>NW_024821240.1:0-180 GCF_019175285.1 Sceloporus undulatus | reverse complement strand
TGGCACTGGGCTCATCGTAGCCACGGGCCACATTGTCGGTGGCACTGGGCTCATCGTAGCCACGGGCCACATTGTCGGTGGCACTGGGCTCATCGTAGCCACGGGCCACATTGTCGGTGACACTGGGCTCATCGTAGCCACGGGCCACATTGTCGGTGACACTGGGCTCATCATAGCCAC
>NW_024821239.1:0-1823 GCF_019175285.1 Sceloporus undulatus | reverse complement strand
GGGGGGGGGAAGGAACCCAGACGCACAGTATTCATCTGGTGCAGAGCTTGGACTTCATGTTGCGTACCAGGTCCAACCTTAGGAGCAAGATCATAAAGATATCGATTGCTTCCCTGCAGGAAAGAAAGAGGGGACAGAAAAGAGGGTTGGTTCAGTGTTGGTTTGTATCCCTTCATCTAGCCCCACTGGCCACTCCTGACCCAGCCCTGCCAACTTACCCTAGAACAATGTATTTTTTGACCTTCCTGCTGGTCCCTGGCTCCTTGGATTGGAACTGGTTGACCAAAATGTGGGCCATGGTCACAAAGTGGAACTGCAACCAGTCATTCAGTTCCTGGATGCTGCTGTAGTCCTTTATAATGACCCTGATCCCTCTGAGTGCCTTCAGCTGAGGAGAGAAGCAGGTTTTCTGGTAAACAACCCAGAAGGAGGGAGGGTCACCCGCAGATGGGAAACTACCTTGGGTTTCCTGCCTTGCGGATGAGCCATGCGAGGCAGGAAACCCCATACCTTGGCCAAAGGTAGTTCCTCGTTGTCCTGCATCTGAGTTTCATTCAGCTTGACGGTAAACTCGTTTATGCAGGTGTTGAGGTTGCACATGGGTGAAGCGAAGACACCATACATGAGATCATCACAGGCCCTAGAGAAAGGGAAGGAGAGCCAATGGCATCCCTGCCGGACCCCCAAACCCCCCGGGAGGGAAATGGGGTGCCTCCTGGGGGGAGGAATTTGCCTACGTTTTTGTTGATTTTAGGAAATGCTCCACCATCAGGTCCAAGAACTTTGATGCAATGCCGTCCGTCAGTGACCTCTTCATTTCTTTGGAGTACTTGGGAAACATTTCACAAATGAGATGCAAGTCCTCCTCTGTCTGTCAGGAGGGAAAAAGACAGCAGGGAAAATGAGGCCGTATGTGACAAGCCTTGGGAACATGTCCTTCCTTCCTACCAGGCCTGCTCTTTAATGTGGATTTTGGGTTGGATAATTTTAAAAAGGAAAAAAAAACCTATTGTCTCTCGAAGGTTTTAATGCACATTCTGGAAAGAAGTATACAAAAGCATAGAATTAATCTTCAATATCAGTTTTCCAATGAGCCCAGGACTATATTGTCTGAATATGAGACAGGGAGAAGCAATGCAATTTGGGAAGAGACCTTGGAGAATCGGCTGCAAGATTAATCATAGCGAAAAACTGGGCACAAAAAGATAACCTTCAAATAAAGGATTGGCAGATAAAACTTAGAGAGATGTATGAGATGGAAAATCTAGAAGCTCTTGCCAAGAAGATTGGAAGGAGGCTGTCCAGTATTGGGAGGGAAATTGGAAAGATGTAATACAGTAATAATAATGATAATAATAAGGAGCCATGGCAATTAAGTTGGAATCATAATGCTAGAATTGCGTGAAAAGTGTGAAAGGTGCCCTAATTTGCTTCCTTGGTGGGTTTTTTGGATAGACCAACACATATCTCCCTTGAACTGACCACATGCAATGGCATAGTTTTGTGGGTAATACTGGGTAAATCATTCCTTTGTAGGTTTAATACAACAACCTATATTAGTGCTTGGTCTCTTTGATAAAACAGTTTATTGTATGACTTGGGCAGATGGAGAAATGAGGAGGAAGCTACTTCAGAAATGTTGCATACATGTGTAGTGATGTATGGTGGGGTTTTATGTATATGTGTGTGTGTTCGATGCATTTGTGCATGGGTGTGTTTGCGTGCGTTTGATTTCTCAGTACTGTAAATCAAGGACAGTTTGCAGTAAGAGAGAAACATATATGTAGTAATGTGGAAAGATGCACCCTGGTTGTCTGGAGACT
>NW_024821238.1:0-1823 GCF_019175285.1 Sceloporus undulatus | reverse complement strand
TCCAATGGCCTTAACAACCCACTAGGTTTCCCTGTGTTAGGCTTAGCTCTGGCGCAAACCACGCAGCTTTGAACATAGTTCTCCACCTCTTTCCGCACCCCTGGCCACCAATACTTGCTTCGCAGAGTGTGCCAAGTTTTCACAAATCCCCAATGTCCCGCCGCCTTGACATCATGGCACGCTGCCATTACCTTAGCCCTTAAGTCCTCGGGCACATATATCTTATTGTCCTTGCCCCACAATCCATGTTTCGTCTGCTGTAATTCACTTTTCAAATTACAGTGGTACCTCGGGATACGAAATACCCAGGTTACGAAATTTTCGGGATACGAAAAAATCCCATAGGGAATTATTGTTTCGGGTTACGAATGTTTTTTCGGGTTACGAAAAAACTTTTGGTGCTTTTTTCGGCTTTTTCGCACGGAATCGCGGCTTTTCCCCATTAGCGCCTATGGCAATTCGGCTTACGAAGGCTTTTCGGGTTACGAAAGCGGCCGCGTTACGAATTAATTTCGTAACCCGAGGCACCACTGTATTAATTTCTAGATCCCCCTCGTAGGCTTGGAGGATCTCTCGTAATAGGGGGTCTAAGTCTGTGCCTGCCTGCTCTTGTTCCCTTTTTGTCTGGCTTCGTGTGGTCACCCCTAGCCCCAGCTGTTGTGCTGTGAACAGGGCCTGTTTCTCCAACTCCTCCTTTTCCCCAGGCCCGTGCATCCGTGAAAGCCCATCAGCCAGCCCATTCTCCCTCCCTGGGATGAATTTTATGGTAAAATTGAATTTAAAAAAATCTTTAGCCCATCGGCGCTGTTTTGGGCTTAGCTGCCTCAGCGTCTGCAATGCCTCTAAATTCCGGTGATCCGTCCATACTTCGAAGGGGTGGGGAGCCCCCTCCAGGAATTGCCTCCAGATGTCTAAAGCCCACTTAATAGCAAATGACTCTTTTTCCCAGCATGGCCAAAGGGCTTGCGTCGAATCAAACTTCTTGGAGGAGTAGGCACAAGGTCTGAGCTGGCCCCCCTCATCCCGCTGCAATAACACTGCACCCACTGCTGCATCCGAGGCATCCACCTGCACTACGAAAGGCTGCTCGGAGTCGGGGTGCTTAAGTATTGGCTCTGAGCTAAACAACTGCTTCAAAGCTTCAAACGCCTTAGTGCAGTCTGGAGTCCAGTTAATCTTGTTAGATGGCTTGGGTTTCTCTGTCCCCGTGGGGGTCTGCCCTCGCTGCTTTCTCCCTTCCCCCTTAGAGGTTTTTAACAGATTAGTAATAGGTAGCGCCACTTGAGCAAAATCAGGGATGAATTGTCTATAAAAGTTTGCAAATCCCAGGAACCTCTGCACCTGCTTGCGCGTTTTGGGTTCAGGCCAATTCAGAACGTCTTGGACCTTGTGGGGGTCCATGTGCAGCCCCTGAGTAGACACCCTGTACCCCAGAAAGTCAAGTATATCTGTGTGGAAGTGGCATTTGGACAATTTCACATACAATTTGTGGTCCAGCAACCTCTTCAGCACTTTTCTGACTAGTTGTACATGGCTATTCAGGTCCTGAGAATAGATCAAAATGTCATCTAGATACACTAACACTCCTTCAAATAGCAGGTCATGCAATACTTCGTGTATAAGCTGCATAAAGCACGAAGGACCTCCCGAAAGTCCAAACGGAAGAACCAAATATTCAAACGCCCCCAGAGGACAATGGAATGCAGTTTTGTACTCATCTCCTTCCTTGATTCTTACTCGGAAGTAAGCGTCCCGCAAATCCAACTTAGTGAAAATCTTCCCTGTGGATAGCCAACTCAGCATATCCTTCATCAGGGGGAGTG
>NW_024821237.1:0-1823 GCF_019175285.1 Sceloporus undulatus | reverse complement strand
CCACGAGCCTCAATTTTTGAGGCTGCAACAAGTTCCTCCCAGAGGACCGGAGAGCGTGGGGAGGATTGTATGGGAAGAGGCGTTCTCTGAGATGTGGGTGCTTTGATCTGTGGTTAAGGAATCCATGGATATGGAGAGCTGACTGTACTTATGGCAAGAGACTGGAGGACAGGGTGAGATGGAATTTAGTACAATGGGGTTTTGTGTCATTGTGCCTTTTTGCTTGTGTGACAATAAGGACATGATCACACGGGAGGAATGTCTCCCAATTTCAAAAGAAAAGAGAGTAGGGCCAATTTGAAAATGAATGGTTATCAAATGCACAGAAGAACACGGCACCCATCCCAAAGCCAAAGTAGTACGAATGCAAAAGAAATTATCACATGAGTACGTACCCTTTGTAGTCTAGAATTCGAATTAGCATCCCTGCACATGCGCAGTGAGGGCAGAATCGGATCGTGACCTTTTTTCACTTCTTTTTTTTTTGTTTTTGTTTTTGTTTTTATTTATATACCGCTGTTCCAAAGATCATAGCGGTGAACAGCAAGTAAGCTAATTAGCAAGTAAGCTAATTTGCCCCCAACAGTCTGGGTACTCATCTTAGCGACCTCGGAAGGATGCAAGCCTGAGTTGAGCTTGGGCCCTTTTGCTGGTCTTGAACTCGCAACCTTGTGGTTTCGAGTGAATGGCTGCAGTACAGGCATTTAACCACTGCGCCACCAGGGCTCCACTTCTGGTGGGGCTTGCCTTCGGTTCCCGTGGTTTTGCCTTGTTTCACATTATTTGTTCATTCATTACTCTTTATTTCACGTTATTTAGGCAATGTACTATATTTCTGCATTCATTACCCCTCATTGCACATTATTTAGGCAATTCACCAACTCAAAATCAGTCCAAAGCAACCTTGGACTTGGTTTGAGAATTGGACTATGGCTCAAGAAGGCAGGGATCGAATCGCACTGGGTGACCTGGTGCAAGTCACACTCTCTCGGCCTCCTCAGAAAATGGCAATGGCAAACCCCATCTGAATCAACCTGCCAAGAAAACCCAAAAAGCAGGGTGGGGGTCTCCAGGGGTGTGTGTGTGTGTGTGTGTGTGTGTGTGTGTGTGTGTGTGACTGTGTTTAAGTCGGGGGGAGAGAGAAGGAGTCCCTCCCATTTGAGAGAGCTTTGCTGCAGCCAGGTTGTGGGGCGCCTGCGTCCTCTCTGGTTCTAACCTGGCCCATTGGGAGTCCCATTGAAGGCAAGGGCACTGCCTCACCATGAGTTGGAGGAGGGAGAAAAGGGAGGGGAAGCTGGGCAGGACCCAGAGCTGGCAACTAAGGCTGCATCCACACTGGAGAAATAACCCAGTTTGGCACGGCTTTAACTCTTTGTGGCCTGAGGCTATGGAATTCTGGGAGTTTGAGTTTGTTGTGAGCCCAGAGTGACGCCCCTGAGGGGAGGAAAACAGACTCCCTTTTCCCAGGCTGCCCCATTCCATCCTCCCCCATTCCATCCTCCAAAGGAGGAGGAATGAGGGAAGAAGAAGAACTCTTTGGGGCTAATTAAAAAGCGGGGGGGGGGGAGGAGGATTTCCCCCCCTCTTTTTGAAGCTCCTGGCCCAGAAGGAAGGAAGGTTTCTGAGGGGTACAAGAGGCCAGGAGCAGGGCAAGCCCCAAGCCCACCTTTTTGGCAGAGAGAGCTTGCAGGATGCCTAATGGAGAGCCTCCCCCCCACACACACTCTTTCCTCTGTGAAAAACAGCTGCTTTTCCTCCTGGCTGCCAGGGAAGGCTTAGGAGCCCCAGAAGCCAAAACAAAATGGAGGATCATGGGAATTGAT
>NW_024821236.1:0-1823 GCF_019175285.1 Sceloporus undulatus | reverse complement strand
GGATGGTCTTCAGCTCCGTTTTGAAGCTGGTTAAGGAAGTGATGGCTCTTGCTCGCGGGGGAAGAAGGTTCCAGGAGTGAGGGGCAGCAAGTGAAAAGGGGCGAATCCAAGATGGGGCAGAGGAAATCCTGGGCTGGGACAGCAGACCTTGACTACCAGAACGAAGGGCCCTAGTGGGAAGGTGAGGGGAAATAAGGTCTGATAAGTAGGGAGGGGCAGCCCATGGAGGGCTTTAAACATTGCCAGCAGGAGCTTATACTGAATGCGGAAAGGGAGTGGGATGCCAACACAGGAGAGATGTGGTCAGAGCGGTGGGTGGATGTGATAATGCGTGCAGCTGAATGCTGGACAGAAATTAAAGGACGGAGGTGAGCGAGAGGAAGCCCAGCCAGGAGGATGTTGCAGTAATCGAGTTGTGAGACCACTAGGGCATGGACCAAGATCTTGGCAGTAGAGGCGGAGAGATATGGTCGGATTTTGGCAACATTGTATAAAAAGAATCTACAAGCCTTGCTTGCCTTTGGGTTACCATAAATCTGAAATTACTTGAAAAACAACAACAATCAAGGCATTGTACAACATTTGCCAACACAGCCATAATAAAATGAGAGATGTGACATAGGATTAACCAGGGCTGTTTTATTTAGTGTTAACATAAAAGGTTCTGCCACAATCATAACACTGTGTGGGATATTACTAACACAGGAACTACCAAGTACTCTTTTGAAATCTCTATCAACAAGCAAATGAAGATCCTGTTACACAAGCAACAGCTCTCTGTTCATCATATTGAAAAACAGACACCCCTCCAAAGTCCCAGAGAGCTTCTTCCTCCCTTTCCCTCCCTGAAAAGTAACTAATAGCACAAACATTACTGAAGCTAGTGGTAAATCATACTATATCAGGAACATCTCTTCCTGGATAGTTTAAACTGAATTAAGTAAGAATTACTGCCAGTACCATCAGAGTAAAGCCAACAGACAAGATTTTATATTTTTCCTGGCTTTCTTTTGTTTCAGATCTATAGGAATACAGTATTTCCCATCCCTCCTTTTATCTCATAACAATGACCATTTAGGTATGCTTCAGTGATTGGCTTACTTCCTTTGAATAGTCACCTAGTCAGTACTGACTCTCCATCTTAAGATGTTAAGTTCTTTCAAGCTTTGATTTAGTTGGTAAATTTACATTTATGTGTGAAAGTTTAATATGAAAGAATATAACATTTTGCTCTATAATAATAAAAGAGAGTCTGTCCGACTGCCTTTCTCTGCCATAGCTCTGAACTGTTAAATCTAGACATCTGGAACTTGACATGACTACTAAGGAGGTCCTAAGGATGTGTAATTTTCTTTAAAAAATCATTATTTTAATAATTTTAAATCTGTCTGTAGCCTACACATATGGAGTCAGTGGGTGCCATTGGATCACTAGGCCACTAGATGATGACTTTAAAAAAAAAAGAGTTGTAATTGTTTTTTAATTACCTGAAAATATTGTTTTGTGTTATGTAACTTCTTTTTTATGTTACCATAAGTTATTTCATCATTGGAAAATCAGTGTACAAATGAACGTGATGATAATAAGAATATATATATATATATATATATATATATATATATATATATATATGCTGCCTTTCTCCCAGATAAAATTACAGTGGTGCCCCGGGATACGAAATGATCGCGTTACGAAATTTCCGGGGTACGAAAAAGTTAGATTGGAAAAAACTGTTCCGGGTTACGATATTTTTTTCGGGTTACGAAATTTATTTCAGCGCGAAATTCAAACGCAAAGCGCGGCTAGCGGCTTTCCAGCGCTAA
>NW_024821235.1:0-1823 GCF_019175285.1 Sceloporus undulatus | reverse complement strand
CTAGGAGACTGTGGCCCCTGACACAATCTGTTGGAGGAACCTCCTTTGAAATGACGCCTCTGCGGACTGAGACACGTCCAGTTTGTAATGTCTTATGAAGGTCGAAGGCAACTTCCATGTGGCCACCCTGCAAATAACTGACAGGGAGGCGCTAGTGGTCAAGACCGCAGAGGTAGATGCACTCCTGGTTGAGTGCACCATCAACCCCTCGGGTGGAGTGAGATCAAGAGTTCAGTAGCTCTTTTGAATACAAGACCTGATTCACCTACTCAGAGTCGAAACTGGTACCTTGCACCCCAAAGAGCCCAGGCGAAAGGAAAAGAACATCTCAGATGACCTTAAGGTTGAAGTCCTCTTGATGTAGATTTTGAGGGCTCTGCACACATCCAATGTGTGCCAGGTCTTTTCCAAGTCCTTCTTAGGATCAGGGCAGAATGAAGGCAGGAGAATGTCCTGTGACACCTGAAAGGTTGAGTTGACCCTAGGCACAAAGGTAGGGTCTGGACGAAGGCACACTGAGACAGGCCTAAAAATACACAAGTCTTTACGTACTGACAGGGCCCCAGCTCTGACACCCATCTGGCGGAGGGAATGGCCGTGAGGAAGATGACCTTGAGGAAGAGGTGTTTGAGGGAGGCCTCCCAAAAGGACTTGATCGGCCCAACCGTCAGAGCCTTTAAGACCATGTTCACATCCCAAGATGGAAAACTATGTCTGGTGGGCAGGCCCTGTTGGAAAAACTCCCCTCAACAGTCTCTTAATGTGAGGATGGCTGCCATTCTAGCTGCTCTCGTATGGAGCAGAAACGACGTGATGGCAGACACCTGCCATATAACCATGTTGGGTCAAGTCCCTTCTTAATGTCATCTTGGATGGACTATAGCAGGTCAGCCACTGAAAACCTGAAGCAGTTGATGAGAACTTGCCTAAACAGTGGATTATGTGATCAATCAGAATAGAACCTGATCTAATCTGGACCCATGGCAGCTTCCAGCCTATCACTGATCACCTTGTCAACTGGTTATACCAATGAAGGTGATATTAAGGTGATTTCATTTGTAGTAATTAAGACTTACTACTCTGAAAGAGGAATGTTAATGTCTGACCTCCAATTAAAATTTCAAAACAATGTGCAGTTCTTTACTGGAACATCTGTGAACCTGTGTAAAATAAGACTAATCCCATGGTTAGGCAACGAAGACACTGGATTAACCTTTATCTCGCAGACATTGGTGAGTCCATGCAGAAGCATAGATGCACTCTGTGTTAACAGGGCATGTGGTCAGAATTAAGTCTGATTTCTTTTGAGGATGAACTTGTCTAGAGACTTCAAAAATCACCCCAACTCCATGTAGCAGACTATCATCAACTTGTATGAAGGCTGAGGGGTCTCGCGGCTAAATGAACTGCTGATTAAGGAGTCATGAAATGGGAACAGGGGGCTTGGCAAGGATAGCCCTCTGGTATCTAATTTCGCGGAGAGAATTTTCTCCACAAAAGGGATCTGTCAAAGGAACACAAACTTAAATTTAAAATAGTATAGTGGGCCCTCGATATGGAGTTGGATTTAGGACTTTGCATGGATACCAAATCCTTGGAAGCTCAAGGCACATAAAATATAATCGCATAGTAAAATGGAGTCTCTTATATAAAATAGTAAAATCATAGTTTGCTGTGTTGTATTTTTGTTTTGTTTGTTTTTTGGAATATATATATATATATAAGCTGTGGGCATATAGGTGGCTGGTGTAAGTCTCTATATGGAGCTGTATGGTATATTAAATCTGAGCATTTTTGCTAGCAGAAAACAAGGCATAGGCACT
>NW_024821234.1:0-1823 GCF_019175285.1 Sceloporus undulatus | reverse complement strand
CTGGAAGTAAATTAGAGACTGCCATACATTGTTTCAACTTTTGAAAGGATGGTAGAAATGTGAATTTAATTTTTTAAAAAATGAAGGATTCAAGTCAATGTGAATCATCTTTCTCCTTTCCTCCATTCCCCGCTACTTATTTATATAATTTATATCCTACTTTTCTCTCCAATGGGACTCAAAGCAGCCTACAATACAGTATATCATAAAACAGAACAGCTAAAATAGTATGGAACACAAAAGTTTAAAAGCATTAAACCATTAATCCCATTAAAACACTACTTTTAAGACATTAATTTAAAAACAATTAAAATACTTAAAAGTCATATTTCATATTGAAAACAGAAGACCTAACTGCACGTCTCTTAACCCTGGGCCCCCTTCTCACTGGCACTTTTGCGCTGGAGGGAACTGGGAAGCTTTGGTTTCCCTCTCCCCGAATCCCTCCGTAAGCAAGTGCTGACTACCAATCAGGATATTTTAACTCTGAATGCCCTCTTGGAGAAATCGGGTTTAAAATGAAGGCGCCTGGCAGTCAATCAAATTTAGTTCCTTGATCGTCATAGGTGACGTTTCCAGCACTCATTGGCCCATTGGAAGTGTGCTCCCCCCTCCTTTTTTTAAAGAACCAGGCACCAGAATGCGCACATTTTGTCCAATTTAAAAACCATTTGTGTGTGTTGTGGGTATTTGGGTCAATGCAGGTTATGATCTGCCCTTGTCCCTGTTTTCAACCCCAAAATGCAAGCTAATGCCATCTCTGCATCCTGTATCCTCCCTCCTTGCCACTCCAGAATGCCTCATCAACATGTATTAATTAATTAATTAATTAATTCCTCACCTCTGAATGCCAGAAAAGGATGCGATGCCATGCATTCTTTGCTTTCTCTAGGCTATCCCTGAATTCCTTAGAGACAGTAGCAAAAGCATTCTGTGTATCAATTTGCCAATTTGCCAAGCTGGAAAGAGAAACGTTGTAACATTCATATTGTAGCATTCATTTGCAAAGGACAAAAGACTATTGCAAAGTGCTCCTTTCAGCATTTCCCCTTTGCTGGAAGTGAGGAAATGAAAGGGAAAGTGAACAAGCAGCTAGCCACGTTCTATCTAATATATATCTACCTGAAGCAAAAATCATGTGCATAGACTGCCAAAAATAATTAAAAAAAATAAAAATAAAAAGGGAAAGCTGCCTGGTGGAGAGTGGAGGCTTGGCTTTCTCTGTCCCTCTGACCTGCCTTGAATTGACCCTTCCTCCTGCTTATGTTCTATCTACAGTATATATCTATTGCAAAAAACATGTGCATAGACTGCCAAAAATAATTTTTAAAAGGGAAAGCTGCCTGGTGTGAGAGGGAAGCTTGCTCTGTCCCTCTGACCTGTCCTGAATTGACCTTTTGTCCTGCTTACGTTCTATCTATATATCTATTGCAAAAAAATGTGCATTTTTTGTCAAAAATAATTTAAATTTTTTTTTTTTAAAAAGGGAAAGCTGCCTGGTGCAAGCTCTGTCCTGTGGCCTCCCTCTGACCTTCTCTGTATTGACCCTTCTTCCTGCCTCTTCCTTTGCCTCCTCCTGCTCCGTTATAGAATGCCCTCCATGGCCCCCTTCCTTCCCCTGGCTCCTTCATCCTCCTCATCCTCCTCCTCTGTCACTTTCTCCAGTTTCCCCCTCTGCCCTCCCTCTGAATGCCCTCTGCAGCCCCCGTCAGTCACCCTGATTCCCCCTTTTTGCCTCCTGTCATTTGTCTCCTGTCAGATTCCCCTTTTTTGCATCCTTCCTCCTGCTCTTTCCTCCTCCTCCTTCTCCTTTGCCCCGATGA
>NW_024821233.1:0-1823 GCF_019175285.1 Sceloporus undulatus | reverse complement strand
GAGGACTCTACATGAGGACTTTTTACTTTTACAGGTGACCTTTGAGGATGTTACGGTGTACTTCGTAGAGGAGGAATGGGAGCTGATGGGTCCAAACCAAAGATTTTTGTACAATGAGGTGATGATGGAAAACTATGAGAATGTAACCTTCCTAGGTAAGGAACTTGAACCTATTGCCCCTCCTACAAACATGGAAGGGCCTTTCATACTACATTGTCATAACACTATGATTCTGGTCTCAGACACTGGTCTCGGAGTTGCTGTTGGAGTCCCTGAGGCTTCTTGTCCTGGGGGACCTCAACATCCCCTTTGAGGCCAGCCATGGTCCAACTGGTGCGGCTCGGGAGTTCATGGCTACCATGACTGCCATGAGCCTGTCCCAATTGGTCTCAGGGCCTACACATTCTGCTGGTAATACGCTCGATGTCTTTTGTACGGACATGGAGTCTCCGTGGGCGGAGGTAACTAATATCTCTGCCTTGTCATGGACGGACCATTTCCTGGTTGAGGCTACATTCAAGGCATCTACCCAAATCCCTCCTGGGGGTGGCGGAGCTATTAGGATGGTCCACCCTCAAAGGCTGATGGAACCCAAAAGGTTCCAAGAAGCCCTAGAGGGGTATATGGTTGGAACTGACAGCGATTCTGTTGATGCCCTGACTAAAACCTGGGATATAGATCTCTCTAGGGCTATGCACAGTATCGCTCCCAAGCGTCCTTTCAGGCCTGCTTCCAAGAAACAGCCCTGGTATGCGGAAGATCTCAGGGAAAGGAAGCGGGTTCTGCAACGACTAGAGCGCATCTGGCGAAGACACCAGCACTTAGCCAACAAGGCACTCCTCGACTCTCATTTGAAGGCCTACGGAGTGGCAATAAGTGCAGCAAAGCATTCATTCTATGCTGCACGTATTGCATCCGTGGAGTCGTGTCTGGCAGAGCTGTTCAGGGTAGTGAGGGAGCTTACCTAACTGCCCCCCTCCCTGAACCCCATTTTGGAACCATCCAAGGCCTGCTGCAACGAGTTTAACAACTTCTTCGCGGATGAAATCTCTCTGATAAGGGCTGATCTCGACGCCAGTATTTCTTTAGAATCCAGAGTAGAGGTCTCCAGAGCTTCCGTGGACTCTGTTGTACTGGATCATTTTGAGTATGTGAGTACTGAGGAAGTGGGCAAGATTATTCGAAGTGTTAGGAAGACAACGTGCTCTCTCGATCCCTGTCCTTCATGGCTAGCAGCTCAGGGGGGGGGACAGCTGTAACTACTATGTTATGCCATATAATTAATTAATCTTTTAGGGAAGGGCAATTTCCATCTAGTTTGAAATTGGCCACGGTAAAACCTTTGTTAAAAAGCCCTTCCTAGGCCCCCTGATTCGAAGTAATTATCGGCCTGTTTCCCTGCTACCTTTTTTGGGGAAGGTGATCAAGAGGGCGGTTGCCTTCCAACTTCGATCGGTCTTGGATGATACGGATTTTCTAGACCCATTTCAAACTGGCTTCCGGGCAGGCTATGGAGTTGAGACTGCCATGGTTGCCCTGGCCGATGATCTCCGTCTGGGCATGGACAGGGGTAGCGTGTCCATGTTAGTGCTTTTGGACATCTCAGCGGCTTTCGATACCATTGACCATGGTATCATTCTGGAACGCCTGAGGGAGTTAGGTATCGGGGGCACTGCGCTCTAGTGGTTCCATTCCTACCTCTCGGGTAGATTCTAGATGGTACAGCTGTGGGACGTGTGCTCCGATAAGAGGGCACTTACATCTGGTGTCCCTCACGGAGCCATTCTGTCCCCCATGCTATTCAACATTTACATGAAACCGCT
>NW_024821232.1:0-1823 GCF_019175285.1 Sceloporus undulatus | reverse complement strand
CTTTGTTGTTTCTTGTGGAGTGGCTCCAAGTCATTGTTGACTTCTGGGGAGCCTCTTCTGAGGTTTCCTTGGCAAGAGTTGTTCAGAGGAGGTTTGCCATTGCCTTCCCTGAGGCTTGGAGAGTGTGACTTCTTGCCCAAGGGACCCAGCTGGTTTCATGGAGGAGTAGGGCAAAGTAGTTTTGTGAGACATTGAGCCTTCTCTTTCAAAGACCTCTGGTGCCATAATAAACTCCATTTTCCAGGATTCCCTAGCACTGCGCCAGGGCAGTTAAAGCACTCTCAAACTGGACTATTGGTGCCGTGTGTTTTGGACCTTTCTTGGCCGCAAACTGTCCATAGCCTGCAATGCATCTCCTAATTCTGTTGGCAGTCCCTCCCTCCCAACACTTTCTCATTTCTCCCCAAAACCAGCGCAAAGCTGGCAGATGGAAAGAGGTTTTAAAGCAGCATTTAGATCTGCCATATTTGTTTTTAAAAGACTAAATGTCCCAAATGCTATTATCAGTTTTGTAGCTATTATTACAGAAAGACGTAGAGTACAAACTCCTCAAGTACCTTTATTCTCTGGAGTGAGATGGGCTTTTCCAACTGACTCACTGTGATGATCTCCGGTGGTCCAAGCAGCCAAACCGCGGCCCTGTGATAATAGTAATAATAATAATAATAATAATAATAATAATAATAATAATAATAATAGTTTTATACTCTTCTCTTCAGCCAAAAGGCTATCAGAGTGGCTTACAAATTGTTAATTAGACATTTAGACATTATGGCTCTTAGCCCAGAAGATCCTTAAATTTCTGAAATCACGCTGCCATCATCCAGTGGATTATAAAAGGATTTCCCTTAACCTTCACTGGGACCAGTTAAGGAACCTTATTTCTACTTCTTTACTGAACTTCCCAAGCATCAACTGAGCCAAAACACATGTAAAAGGAGCATCAAGTAGTAGATACTCCAAGGAGATATTTACTATAAATAACAAAATATAATTGAAATATAAGCCATACAAGATATTAAGAGTCTTGCAGGTACAATATTTGTAAGTATATAATATTCAATTCATACAAGCTATTAAAAAATAAATAAACCCAAACGTCCAATTCTGAGACTAACTTCCAAGATCCGCTCTTAACTCTCTCTCTTGATCTCCAACCGACACAATTCCCCCAACTGTCTCTTGGTCTCTCAGGCCTTATATCTCCTTCTCATGGAAGCTTCCAGAAGAACCTTCATCTTGCTCTCTGATTGGTCAAAAGAGCCTTCCGTAGCAGTGATGTCACTCTGCATTTGCATAAACCTCCCTTTTCTGCCTGAAGAAGACCTCCATTGACTGGAGCCCAGTCATTACACTTTCCCAAGGCAAGACTTGCACCTATTTCTAAATGTTGTTCTTGGGGTCTGCCTTCCAGTTGTTTCCAGGTCTCATGGTGACCTTATGGGAGTCTCTGAAGGGGTTTTCTTGGCAGGTTTCTTCAGAGTGGGTTTCCCATGGCCATCCTCTTACGCTGAGAGAGTGTGACTTGCCCAAGGCTTCAGTCCTTTTGGAAGCCTTTTTGCTTTATCTTCTAGAAGGCAGCCGAAGGGTTGCTTCTTGCTCTGAAGAATGAGAGGAACCTTGTAGCATCCAAAAGGCTAATATTCTCTGGAGTTATGTCTGATAATATGAATCTATAGGATTGCAATGCAAGCTCATTTATTAAAAGGTTTATAGTGCACCCCATATCATAGAATCTCATAACTATGTCCCTTAATAGTTAACCAAATTAAAGAGTATATAAAACACAAACATGAAACAAGCTAGATAAGGCAACTGTTACA
>NW_024821231.1:0-1823 GCF_019175285.1 Sceloporus undulatus | reverse complement strand
TTTGCCATCCTCTGAGGCTGAGAGAATGTGACTTGCCCAATGGTTTTTGGGGATTTGCCTTCACCTTCCCTTAAGGCTGAGAGATTTTGAGAAAAGACGGATTTTAGCCCGATTCTGGATACCCCGGGGTATGGGGCATTTCCTTGTGCAAGCCTCGACATGGATTGTGACAGAATTGGGCCCAATATGAACTTCACATGCAAATTTCGACTCCTGAACTGGGTTAAAAGGTAGTCTGAATGGGCCCTCAGTTAGGTTCTATACATGAGTTGGGAGAGAGATATCACCTTGTTGTTTGCCTCAGGTAGTGATTAGAGAAACCCATGTTTTTCTTCTCGTTCATTGAGAGCTTGAGGAGAACTTTAAAAAAAAATATTCGTTCCACAAATCCCCTTTTCAAAGGGTGATTTCTTCTCTCCCTTTCAGCAGCCAGCGAAATATTTTTCACAGATTTCTCGAATGACAATAAAAGACAAGTCAAATAATTACGCTCATTACTTTGCATTTCAAACTCAATTACCATCTCAAAAGCAAGTTTGGCAGAGGTTTAAAGAACATTCCTATGCTTAAAAAAACCTGAAGGCACACACACAAAAGGGGGGAAAAAGCCCAGTCTCAACAAATAAACTGTGATTGAAGCCCCAACAAGAAATGCTAGAGTTGAGGGGACCCTCAAGGACTATCCAGTCCAACCCCCTTCTGCTATGAAGTAAAACATAGGAATACAAGGCATACTAGAGGACATGTATTATTATTATTATTATTATTATTATTATTATTATTATTATTATTATTAATTATCATCATTATTATTATCATTATTATTAACCTTTATTTATAAAGCGCTGCAAATTTACACAGCACTGTACATACAATCTTTTTAATCGGACGGTTCCCTGCCCTCAGGCTTACAATCTAACAAGACACAACACAAAAGGAGAAGGGAGTAGTGGTGAGGAAGGGACCTCTCTAGTAGCATGTCCTAGAGGTCTCTTCCAACTCTACGATTCTATGATTCTATGATTCTATGATTCTATGGCTTCGTGCTATGGAATCTTGGGATCTGTAGTTTTGAGGACCTGTTGAGTCATCTGTCAGGTGCCACAACAAACTACAAATCCCAGCATTTTACAACATGGAGCCAAGGGCAGTTAAAGTGGCCAGCTGGATTATTTTTTCAGTGCAGATGCAAACTGAGTCCTTCCTCTGAAGATGTTTACATCAGATAAATTCAGCTCGATAAAGCAAAGTGCAGCTGCTCGAGCAATGAGCGGCAGCCACTCTGTTCATACTCAGAGGCACTCTGCTCATGTTTTGAGACACTGTATTCCAACTTCTGAGCTGAGCTAAGAACCCAGGCTGCATCCACACAACATTTCATTCCCATTTCCAAGAGAGATTTTTAATTTTAAGACACACACACACACACACACTTTTTAATTCCAAGACTTATCTATCTATCTATCTATCTATCTATCTATCTATCTATCTATCATAATTTTTAATTCCAAGCCATTATACGTTCCTTTCTTTTTATAATAAACAAACCCCTTTAAGAGAATCCTATTTTGGGAGAAAGGCAGGGTATAAAATCAATCAATAAAAAATTATAGTGCAATAGTCCATCAGTGCATGGCTTGCATCATAAGACTTTATACCTTTATACATTTAAAAACAATTAAAATCACAGTAGGCCCAGAGTGCTATAGAATCATGGAATCATAGAGTTGGAAGAGACCCCAAGGGCCATCCAGTCCAACCCCATTCTGCCATGCCGGAACTCCCAGTCAAAGCATCCTCAACAAATTATGTAATAGAGGTGT
>NW_024821230.1:0-1823 GCF_019175285.1 Sceloporus undulatus | reverse complement strand
TTTCCTGTGAGACTGCCATCGAGTGTTGAGTCAGAGCACATGGCATGATGCAAGCTAACTGCAGAGGATGCTTCATGCTCTGTGGCACCAGGAGATGACTCACAACCAATACAGTATACAACTCACATGTGGATTCATGTGGGTTGGAGTTGGGTGTAGAAAAGATTGTGAAGTGGATGGAAGTCAGAGAGGAGAGCTGGTAAATATTTGTTTTATATTACAACTCAATCTAAAGAACCTCCAAGGACTTGGAGGAAATCAACTGTATCTGTGAGTTATTTTTAAGTGTGGAAACTGATCAGTGCATTGTCAATGCCTATATCTGGAGATTTGCTTCTGTACTCTGCTATCTTATTGTTGAGCTCTGGGAGTGTCGCCTTCAGACTGTGCTATACAGTGTCTTGTGAATAGGACCAAAATGCAGAGCCAAGAAGGACCTAAGAGCCGATGGGACAATCCTTTTTGGCTGAAGTATTTCCACCAAGCACCCATTGCATTTATTTCAGTTTCAGATAATTCTTTTCCCACCAGGAAACATCCTAAAGCAATTTAAACCTTCTCAAATGCTCAGTTTCTATCACCAAGCAATAATTTCAGTATAAATATCAGCCCCAACTGGCTGTTCTTCAGCGTCAGTCCAGTTGCAGACAGACACTCCGTTGGTTTACATTGCTAAACACTTCACTACACTCGCCAGCCCCACTGACTCATCTCCCCTTTCTGGACCCTCAGCAATTGGGATCAAGATCCATCTAGGTAATGTATTACAATTAGGAAAACCTAATACTATTCACCACTCCCATCTTTGTTACCCAGTTCTTCTGTGTGTACGTGAACACCTATATGTGTATATGTGTGTGTATGCGTGTATTTTGCTTTTCCCCTAAATAAAACACAAAAACCTATCTGAAATGCCTCTGGAGTTCTGTGTGCTTTCAGGCCTGGTACAGTTGGGATGAATCCAGAGGTCAGTGTTGCCTCAATTTCTCCTTGGAGCTAAGTATGAAATTCCCCTAAAATCATAGCACTTGTGGGTGTCCTCCCCAGACTCCAGCATTTTGAGTGACAAAAGGCCTCTGGAATCAACCACGGAGCTAAGCAAGCTCAGGTTGGAAAAGAAACATTAGAGAAAGAGGAATTTTTGTGTTACCATTTCCTCTCTTCATAGACATTGCTCATAACTGCTAAATGGAACCCTTAATATGTATGAAAACAAGGGCCTGATTTCAAGTTCAGTTCTTAAGTTCAGTGCTCTACATGGGGCTACCTTTGTACCAAGTTCGGAAGCTTCAGTTAGTTCAAAACGCGGCAGCCAGATTGGTCACCGGAACATCTAGTTCAGACCATATAACACCAGTTTTAAAATCTCTTCATTGGTTGCCAATTAGCTTCCGGGTGCAATACAAAGTGTTGGTTATTACCTTTAAGGCCCTACATGGCTTGGGCCTGAACTACTTGAGGTAACGCCTCTCCCTACACAATCCGCCCCACAGTATCAGAACATCTGGGAAGAATCTATTAATTACCCAAAGGTCAGGCTAAGAAGAACTTCCCACAGAGCGTACACAGCCATGGCCCCCAAGTTATGGAACAACTTGCCAGAGGAGATCTGTCTTATCACCTCGGATGCTTTCAAGAAAGCACTTAAGACGGATCCATTCCGGCAGGCTTACCCACCTGACCTCTTGTAAAGAACTTAAGCAAAAATCCCACTTCAGATTGCAATTGTGCATTTTAAAATTTTTATTTGTCCTGAATTGAGTTTTAAGCGACTTGTTGTTTTACTGTGTGTAAATTGGATACTATTGTTTTGTGGTTATTTT
>NW_024821229.1:0-1823 GCF_019175285.1 Sceloporus undulatus | reverse complement strand
TGATATTTGAAATTTATACTTTTTTGAACATTTTCAAACCGTGGATGCTTGAATCCATGTATATAAAGTCTGTGTATAAGAAGGGCCAACTTTATCTTTGTAGTTTGGGATTGACACGGCACAAATTTCACACTTTGTTGCTTTGTACAGGAACCAACAGTTTCTCCACTGAAATATTTTTCTTGTGTAGAAAATGCTGTTTCCTGTCCCGAAAATGCTGAAAATGAAGATTAATTCAGTGCAAAGTTTGCATAGAAATTTTGCAAATAAAACGACGTCACTGTCTGTTTTTCAAAGTCTTTCTCACAGAGGGAAGAAAATTGCTAAACCTACCTTTTACTTCATTGATGATGAAATAATTAAATAATGATTAAATACGTCAGATAAGAAGCATTACCTGCCATGACTGTAGATTTGGAGGATCTGCTGGACTTCTGAATGCCTTTGCCCTTTGTTTTGGTCTAGAAGTATAAAATCTTTCCAAAGCATAGGCAATGGCATAGACTGCATTGTAAATGCTGTAGCTTTTGGCAGTCATATTCATCTCAAAAAGAGTTCTGGGGAGATGCTCCAGCCTCTCTTGCCCAGTGCAAGTACCAGGGCTTTCATTTTCTTCATTTGAGTCAGAAAAGGTACATTGGAATGCCTCTTCCCAGAATAAATGGAGGAAATCATCTCTTTTTGTTGTTTTAGGATTAAGTGTCTGAAGGAATTCTGGAAACTCCAGAATTTCTCTTGAATGAATTGCAAATGACAGGGTACCATCAAAGACTTGTATATCAAAACTTCTGAGCATAGCCTGTGATGAGAAATCCCAGTGAGCAGTCATAATCCACACTTTAGTGACTGATCTCAGTTTAGCCCTGTCGTTTAAACTGGCAATGTAAAGTTCAAACCATCTCAAAAATGTTATAGTCACATGGTCTGCATTTACAATCACTGCATTGACTTTGGATATCATAAGAAGATTTAATATGCTTCCAAAGGCTTTAAGAAGTTCACCATCTTGTAATACTTGAGCCACATGTTTTGTTTTTCCTTTAGCGGCAGTGCAAATGCCTTTCTGAAAAAGCATTGTTTCGATTTTTTGCACAAATTTTTCTCCATTGGCATCATCACCTGCTATTATCCCAACCCATCTCCATTGGAAATACAGCAGGAGCTGGACAATCCCTTTGTACTGATATGATTCATTAGGTACCATCCGGTAGAAAGAAGGGATGTACGTTTTAACACTCCTCATTGGAGCTAATATACAGTATCCAATCTAAACAAAAAGAAACTGGTTTTAATACATTTTCAGATGTCAAGTTTCTCCGACTAAATTCAGTTCTCAAAATCAATCTTTGGTAACATAATAGTGAAAACCACAGACACACCAGTTTTGCTTCATGATACTTAGAAAATGAGGTTGGAAGAACCCTTCCCACAAGGCATCTGACTCCATCCTTGCCTCTGAGGGGGAGAGAAAGGTAGGCCTTCCCTTCCGGCCTCAATGAAGGAACTGAACCCTTCCCACAAGGCACCTGACTCCATCTTGGCCTCTGAGGGGGAGAGAGGGTGGGCCAATGCCATCAGGCCTATCCTTAAGATACAGAGCCCCCCATCTGTCCATCTGCCTTGGTCCAGGCCCCAAAGGGAGAGAAGAATGCTGGACCTAATCCTCTTTTGCCCCCACCATTCCCTTCTCCTTTTGTGTCGTGTCTTCTTAGATTGTAAGCATGAAGGAAGGGAACCGTCGAATTAAATGATTTTATGTACAGTGCTGTGTAAATTTACAGCGCTATAGAAATAAAGCTTAATAATAATAATAATAATAATAA
>NW_024821228.1:0-1823 GCF_019175285.1 Sceloporus undulatus | reverse complement strand
GCTGGCATTTGTATGGCTTCTCTTCTGTGTGGACTCTCTGATGTCTTATTAGGCTTGCCTTCAAAGAAAAACATTTCCCACAACGCTGGCATTTATATGGCTTCTCTTCTGCGTGGACTCCCTGATGTGTCACTAGGCTTGACTTCTGAGAGAAACATTTCCTACAATGCTGACATTTGTATGGTTTCTCTCCTGTGTGGATTCTTTGATGCATGACAAGGACTGACTTGTAAGCAAAACGTTTCCTACAATGGTGGCATTTATGTGACTTCTTTTCTCTGTGGACTCTCTCATGACTCAAATGTTCTTCTGTAAAGAAGGATAATGACAGATAAGACTGAAAATCAGAGTTAAGAGAGGAGGATGTTACCCCATGATTTAGCCCTCATTAACCCCTCCTTATTTGAGTTTAAATTGGTAAAGTTGCTGTGAATAACCCAAGCATTACCCTGCTGCTGCTAATAATAGCAATAACAATAATAATAAATTTTATTTGTATACCGCTTTTCCAAAAGAGCAAAGCGGTGTACACAAAATTTAAAACCAGTTACAAACACATCATAAAATAGATAAAACCAATAACACAATTCAACAAGGGTCAACAACCTAATAAAAATAATAATAATAAAAATTTTATTTATATACCATCGATCAGGGTGGTGAACCTAGGGGCCACGGGCCACATGCGGCCCACCGAGCCAGCCCCAGCTCAATCCTGCCGCTGATTGTCACCCCTTTGCCCACCACCAAAGCCCCCGCGGGGCCATTGGCCTCTCGCGTAGGTGTGCGGGGAGGAGGAGGAGGAGGGAGGGAGGGAGGGAGGGAGGAAGGAAGGAAGGAAGGAAGGAGCAGGAGGAGGAGGGAGGGAGGAAGGAAGGAGTAGGAGGAGGCAGAGCAGGAGGAAGAAGAAGGAGGAGGAGGAGGATTTCTATTCCATTTTTACAGGTCTGCTTTGTTTTAACAATGATGATGATGGTGATAGCGATGGTGATTTTGATATGAGCCAGTTTCAGAGGCAAGGCCAATGTAAGTTGCTGTGATTTTTACAAACTCATGCGCAGTGAAGAAAAACCACAGTCCCATGACTGAGAAGTATAGTTGAACCCAAGGGCAAATCACTTCTTATGAGACAATCTTGACATGTTAAATATGCATAGCCATGTGTACCCATTTTCAATGTGAAACCCAAAGAGTTTGGTTATGGAATAACCCTCTGAAATATGCAAGAGGCCATCTTAATTAAGTAAAGCCATGTTCAATGCCCAAATGTCCTTTTTGCCATCTGTCTAGGAATGTCCTAGATAGATGCCCAAATGTCCTCCATTTTGATCATGCCTAAGAAACATGCATTTATGTTAACATTTTTTAAAAATCATCAAATTTTTTCGTGTGTCCTCCATCTTTAAAACACATGTCCTACATTTCAAAATGTTGTCCTTTATTTATTTATTTATTTATTTATTTATTGGCTTCACCTCCCCCCGCCCCCGGTTGTCTGGGGGACAGAAACCCAGCCTCCGGCTCAAAAAGGTTGCCTACTCCTGCAATACAATACAGTCAGCCCTCCTTATACATGGATTAGCCATGCACGGATTTAAGCATGGCAAATCCAGGAAAATTGTCCCCAATGGTGGCACGCGTGCATGCGCACCACCATTGGGGACAAAAGTCCCTCTCCTCCTTTCCTCTTTCCCTCCCTCCCTCCCACCTATCTATCTATGTATCTATCTACCCTCCCTCCCTCCCCCTTCCCATCCCTGCTTACCTGCTCCATCACCGTGCCTGAAAGTAAGAGCTATGCCACAGTGGAATATACTCCCTCA
>NW_024821227.1:0-1823 GCF_019175285.1 Sceloporus undulatus | reverse complement strand
TTAGCTGCACCCCTACTCACCAGCCAAGTGAACCTGGGAAGGAAAATTCCTCTTTAAACATCTACATATCATCCAAAATTAAGCATGAAGAATGGTTCTTGTACTTTGAAGTACAAGACAATTCCTAGGTTTCCCTTCCAGCACACTTTGTGTACTGGTTTTTAGAAACAAGTCAGCATTTCTGATATCTAATGCTAATGTGTTTCCAATGAAAACAACACAATGAACAGAAATTATAGGTCAAATGAGAAATCAATATCATTGAAAAGTTTACCTTCTTATACTTACATGGAGCCATGACAATTATGATGTCTGCTTGGTTTTAAAAAATACACTAATGGATGCAAAATGTTCTTTGAATTAATTGGCCTTGGCAGCTTACACACTCACATGATTTTTTTTAAAGATTTTTGCCCATCCTGACAATCATTCTGTGCTCCAGGCAGTCTTTGCCTGAGCTGTCTGCCTCTATAAGCATCACATTATTCTGGCTTTTTGAACATCAGAGAACTGCAGTTTGCCTCTCAGCATCCAGTAAGGTTTCATCTTGTCCTTATTTATGTGCCATTGTAGAGGGAAGGAGCTCCATTCTTCAGAAGGAGGGATTAAATGAAAAGAGCTGCATTGCAAAGGAGGCGGTGTAACAGTAAGGGACGCATTTTCTTGGTATGTGGGTAAACTGTAATGCTGTATCCACACATGTACATTTACAGCACCTTTAGAACTGAAGCAGCACAATTGCAAGGGCACCTAAGTGCAACAATCTCTATACAACAGGAGGCGGAGGGAGCAAGCAAAAGCAAAAGCACAGATGTTTGTGTGAAGATGCACATGAGCATAACAGAGCACTGCATCAAAACAATTGCTTGCCACAAGGCCATTTCAGGTTAGAGGATTGAACTCACTTCAGAGAGGTGTATAGGGCTTAATCCAATTCCAAGTGAAGCAAATGGCAAAAGAGCCAGTCACGTTAGACCTGCCCTAGCTACAAGACCGAGGGATGGAGGGAAGGAAAAACAGAGTGGTGTGCTTTCCAAAAAAGTTCCATGTCAAAAGCAATCAGACACATTGGACAGATGTAGTAAGGATCAAAAGAAATGTGGTCCCGGAAATAGTGCACTGTGGCTGATGCAACTGTAAATTTTGAAACCCGGGAGTCCATTTGACTGTCTCCGTTGGTATGCCCCCAAGAAGAATCCAAAAATGGAGGGAGCCATTTTCATCAGGAGCAGAGCTTTCATGTTATTGTATTTTATTTATAAGCACCTTTCTCCTGATAAGGGACTCAAAGTGGCTTACAAAAATGTAAAACAATTGAACCATGAATTTAAAAGTATTATTTTACAAAAGCTATTAAACAACTGAACAAGCAATTCTATTAAACAGCACATCGTTAAAACTATTTTAAAATATACTGAAAAGATAAAAGCATTTGTTGTGGTTGTTGCTGTGTGCATGCAAGACATATTTGACTTGTGGCAACCCTAAGGTGAACCTAACATGGGGTTTTCTTGGCAAGATTTGTTCCAAGTGGGTTTGTCATTGACATCCTCTGAGGCTGAGAAAATGTGACTTGTCCAAGGTCACCCAATGGATTTATATGCTCAAGCGGGGATTCGAACTCTGGTCTCCAGAGCTGCAGTCCAATGCTCAAACCACTATACCACACTGCATTAAAAACACTCTTTTGCCATACAATTTAAGCACCAAAGATCTGCCTAAACAAAAAAGTCTTTGGTTATTAGCAGAAAAAGAACAGAAAGGGGACTGTTAGAATCCTAATGTATTCTCTCAGATATATTGTAACTGTGGATGCTGGGGGG
>NW_024821226.1:0-1823 GCF_019175285.1 Sceloporus undulatus | reverse complement strand
AGTTAGCTCCCTGACCACCCTGAACAACTCTGCCGGACGCGACTCGGTGGACGCAATACGAGCACCATAGAACGAGTTCTTTGTTGCTCGTATTGCCTCTCCATAGTCCTTTAACAATTGATCTAGGAGAGCCTTGTCGTTTAAGCAAAGGTGTTTCCGCCAACGGTACTCTAGCCGTCGCAGAGCCCGCTTCCTTGCCCGGAGATCTTCCGTATACCAGGGCTTACGTTTAGAAGCAGGCCTGAGAGGGCGCTTGGGAGCGATACTGTGTATAGCCCTAGAAAGACCGGTATTCCAAATACCGGTGAGGGCATCAAGGCTATTCTTACACTAGAAAGTTTAAATGGTCTGAACCCATTTTAATATCAATGGTTTTCCTGAAAACACCTGGCAAGCATAATTTTTTTGTTTTGTTTGTCATTGGGTGAAGATTCCACTTTCCTTCAATATGTTGGGAGAAAGGTGGGATATAATAACATTATTACAGTGGTACCCCGGGATACGAAAGCACCACATTACGAAATTTCCGAGATACGAAAAAATTCCATAGGAAAAAACTGTTCCGGGTTACGTTTTTTTTTTCGGCTTACGAAAAAATTTTTTTGGTGCTTTTCGGCGCTTTTTCGCACGAAATCGCGGCTTCCAGCGCTAGCGCCTATGGCTTTTTCGGCTTGCGAACGATTTCGGGTTACGAAGGGCGCCGCGGAACGAATTAAATTCGTAACCCGGGGTACCACTGTATTATTATTATTATTATTATTATTATTATTATTATTATTCCTACTTACTTTATAGTTCCAGGGTTCCCTGATGTTAGGGGTCATTCTCACTGGCAGGATGAATTGCTTAGTGATTTCTTTCGGCCTCGGTTAGGAAAGCGATTTCAAAATGCCCCTGGTTCTCATTATGAAAGGGGTTTTTTCCCCTTACCCTGTGTGATCGGGGGTTTTTTGTTGTTTTTTTGAGGCAATTGTGGTTCCCACTGGCAGCACCTCTTTAAACTCCCCTGTCAATCATCTGACATAAGCCCGGCTTGGAAACTGGGTGTGTGTGTGTGTGGAGGCTGAGAGAGTGTGACAAGGAGGATGGTAATGGAGCAAGGAAAGGTGGGGCAGCGGAGAAGAGGTGGAGGAGGAGATAGAGGCAAGGCTGGGAAGGGAGCTTGGGGGCTGGGGAAGGGACATTGCCAGGCCGGGAAGGGAGAAGAAGAAGAGGAGGAGGGTGGAAATGGAGGGCACCAGGACTTAGGTAGGCTTGTGAGGAGGAGGACAGGGCATGTTTTCTTTCTTTCTTTCTTTTTTTGTAAATACTATTAAGCGCTGAAGCTTAAGCTTTGCAAGTAGTTGCTAAACCATTCTGTCACTTAAGCGCTTGGTTTTATTTTATTTTTTAAAAAAGGAACCATCACACCAATAATGACAAGACAGCACTCGGGGTGTGTGTGTGAGAGAGAGAGATAGAGATATCTCCAAAATATGGGGAGGGATGTTAAACACCCCTCTGCCATTAGTCCCTCCCCTCCAGAATGCTGCGATTCCAATCTTTCATTCCCATTTCCTCAACAAGCTTTGGAATCGTGGGTTTCCCCTCCAAAAGAACCTCTTTTTAGCTGGTGTCTGGGAAAAAATGGTTCTTTTGCTTTAGCCTTGCTTCATCATGACAGATTCGATCACATTGTGACAGCAACCGGTTTCAAAGGGGAGCTAGGGTCATTTAATTCACTCAGCAATCCAAGTCTTTTTATAGTGGGAATGGGGCCTAAGAGTTTTGATGGGGTCAGAACTGATTTACATTTGCTGTGGATACAAAAATACAAGAAACCA
>NW_024821225.1:0-1823 GCF_019175285.1 Sceloporus undulatus | reverse complement strand
GACTCCATTTCATCAGATGCATGAACTGTTATAATATGTTGCAGATACTGATATAATTCAAATCTTAATCGTAAAAGTTACTAAGCAGTGCTGAAGATAGCAGAGACATCCCTACATTGATGCAGAATGATTAAAAAAAATCAGTTAACCTGTTGTTGCTGTTGTTTGAAAAAAATGTTTAATTGCTTTTCAAAGAGGAGTACAACGTTAACACAACAAGGAAGTTTATCACACTGGGGGAAAAAGATGAGAGCATAGATAGATGCTCCTGTCAATATCGGGCGATTTGGCAAAGATTATCACACGACTTCACACAATGCTACAAATATCCCATGATTATGCCATGAATAAAGAAGAATTATAGTGCCGCTTTTTATTCTATGAGTACCCAGACTGTTGGGGGCAAATTAGCTTACTTGCTGTTCTTGGAATAGCTATATATATATATATATATATATATATATATATATATATATATATATATAATTCATGGGATTTTCACAGGATTTTCACTCCGACCTTGGCACTGGTGCTGAGGCTAAAACATAAACGTGTTGAATTTACATAATCAGAATGCAAAATAACAATATGCATAATTATAATAAGTTGCATAATATGAATAATATGCATAATCGACACCCAGATATGAGGGAATGGAATATGGCAACCCTACCTGAAATACAGTCTATGTGGTGTACGTGAAACTCGCCACAAAGTGCCTGGAAGATAGCCAAATCCAGTTATTTTTTCATTACATTTTCACCAAGTGTCATGCCCTGAGGGGCAACTCTGACACCAAACCTGGAGAGTTTGGCTTTAAATGCATGTTATGTGACAAACAGAAAATTTATTTTGGAGAATCCCAGGGGAATCCTAATTTTCTAATTTATAGTGTGGCACCTATTTGAAGATAATGCAGTGAGTTGAATTCAAAAATTAAATACTTTTGACATTTGACTATTCTGTCTCTCTGCTACCCTGTCACATGTAAACAGATGGATTTGCACAAAATCTGGAGTGGCACCTTTGGTACAGTCTGATGTATCATATACATGTGGCATCCAGAAAATTTACTTCCCCAATTATTTTTTCATCCATACAGAATAGCATGCTCGGCAGCCAGATAAAAGATCTTTGCTCTACTAAGACTGATCCACAACATGAGTAGCAATTGATCATGTAATAGGCACTCATCCTCCAGAGCAGTTGAAACTGGACATTCATTAACAAAGGTTAATGATTCTCCCAAACAATGCTGGTACTACAGCTTTGTTGTTCTTGTGTGTCTTCAAGCCGCTTCCAAATTAAGGTGACTCCCAAACAAACCTATCACAGGGTTTTCTTCTTAAGATTTGTACAGATGGAGTTGCCTTTGCCTTCTTCTGAGGCTGAGAGAATGTGACTTGCCCAAGGTCAATGGGTTTCCATGGCTAAGCAAAGATTTGAACCCTAGTCTCCAGAATTGTAATCCAATGCTCCAACCAATATACCATGCTGGCTTTCTGTTAATAAGAAATAAATGAAACCCACGGGCTCTTAATTTGTTTCAGTTAATATGTACTTTTCTCTGACAAGATAGTGGATCTATATCCTGTCCCCCTCAATTTGGCACATTTGGTATGTCCATATAAATTTACCATCATTTAACCACCTCTTGTTTCACTGCTATTAGTAGCAGAATAATTAAGCCTTAATGCAACACAGTTGTGCAACTCCTGACAAGGGAAACAATAGGAAAAAACAACTACAAGAATCTGTTATTTATCTACTGTATGAATTAAAATTTATAGGACCTCCCAGAATCTAACAACCTTCAGATGTTC
>NW_024821224.1:0-1823 GCF_019175285.1 Sceloporus undulatus | reverse complement strand
AAGGCTGCCGAGATGTCCAAAAGCACCAACAGGGACATGCTACCCCTGTCCATGCCCAGACGGAGATCATCAACCAGGGCGACCATGGCAGTCTCGACTCCATAGCCCGCCCGGAAGCCGGTTTGAAATGGGTCTAGAAAATCCGTTTCATCCAAGATCTCCTGAAGCTGGAAGGCAACCGCCCTCTCGATCACCTTCCCTAAAAATGGCAGCAGCGAGACAGGCCGATAATTGTTCCGAATTAGGGGATCAAGGGAGGGCTTTTTTAATAAAGGTTTTACAATGGCCGCTTTTAAACTCGATGGAAACCGCCCTTCCCTGAAAGATGAATTGATAATCCAGCGTAACATCTCTGTCACAGCCGTTCCCCCCTGAGCTACCAGCCATGAAGGGCACGGATCGAGAGAGCACGTCGTCTTCGTAACGCTACAAAGGATCTTGTCCACATCATCGGTACTAACAGACTCAAAATGATCTAGTATAACCGAGTCCACGGAGGCTCTGGACATCTCTACTCTAGATTCTGAACTAATACTGGCGTCGAGATCAGCCCTTATCTGACAGATTTTATCCGCGAAGAAGTTGTTAAACTCGTCACAGCAGGCCTTTGATGGTTCCAAAATAGGGTTCGGGGGGGAGGCAGTTGTGTAAGCTCCCTCACTACCCTGAACAGCTCTGCCAGACGCGACTCCGCGGACGCAATACGTGCAGCATAGAATGAATTCTTTGCTGCACTTATTGCCACTCCGTAGGCCTTCAAAAGAGAGTCCAGGAGTGTCTTGTTGGCTAAGTGATGATGTCTTCCCCAGTTGCGCTCTAGTCGTTGCACAGCCCGCTTCCTTTCCCTGAGATCTTCCGTATACCAGGGCTTTTTATTGGAAGCAGGCCGGAAAGGACGCTTGGGAGCAATGCTGTGTATAGCCCTGGAGAGGTCTACATTCCAGGTGTTAGTCAGGGCATCAACAGAATCGCCTTCAGTGCCAACCATAAACCCCTCTAGGGCTTCTAAGAACCTTGTGGGTTCCATCAGCCTTCGAGGGTGGACCATCCTAATGGGTCCACCACCCCCGGGAGGGAACTGGGTAGAAGCCTTGATACTAGCCTCAACCAAGAAATGATCCGTCCATGACACGGCAGAGATATTAGTAACCTCTGCCCACGGAGACTCCATGTCCATACAAAAGACGACATCGAGCGCATTACCGGCAGAATGCGTAGGCCCTGAGACCAATTGGGACAGGCCCATGGCAGTCATGGTAGCCATGAACTCCCGAGCCGCACTAGTTGGACCTTGGCTGGCCTCGAAGGGGATGTTGAGGTCCCCCAAGACAAGAAGCCTAGGGGACTCCAGCACCAGCTCCGAGACCAGCTGCGTCAGCTCGGCCAGGGAGTCTGTTAGTGCACGGGGTGGCCGGTAGACCAACAGAATCCCTAAACTGTCCCTGGCCTTCAGTGTTTATCACTGTTCTGTTACTATACTATTATTCAGAAGGATCCTCCTCTTCCAGTCCTAATATAGTGCTTGGTTATGTCTATCCCCTTGGAGAAGAAAAAGGAATGGCAGACAATGGCCCCAGGAACTGATCCAGTCAAGGAGGTAGTGTTATTGTTGAAGAACTGGAATCCCTTCCAGAAGGCATAGAAAACTGGAATTCATGTTAAGAATTTATTTACCGTAACTTTCTTGAGATTGCCAGATATCACCATTTAAACCCTGCTTATTCATACTCTACATTGTTGCTGGAAGGAACTGTGGCTGCAAAAATTTCCTCAAAGCATTCACGGAGCAGCCATTTCCTGAATAACACAAGGTCCCTTTATTC
>NW_024821223.1:0-1823 GCF_019175285.1 Sceloporus undulatus | reverse complement strand
TAAGTTGGAAACAGCTTGAAGGCACACAGCAACAGCAAAAATGACAAGGTACGCTTTATACACATAGCCTGAAGGTGAATTTATCCATAAAATTTTTAACCATGTTGTGCATGAAACAAAGTTTGTGTACGCTGAACCATCAGAAGGCAAAGGTGTCACTATCTCAGCCACCCGTGTGGATGATTTTGGATCTTAGAATACTTCAAATTTTGGAATTTCAGATAAGGGAGACGCAAACTGTACCCCTGAAGCTCTGAATTAACTGAGCGTCATGTAGTTGGTCAAAATATCTCCTCTCTGCCGGGGACAGATATCTTTCTAAATTATGTTGCCCTAGCAAATAATGAATAATTTTATCATTCTTCTCCCTGTTATGGGAAAGTCCTCAAATCTATGCAGTTTTCAAGGCTGTATTTGTAGTATGGAGCTGATGGGTGCGGGCATATATGTCTTTGCATTATTTTCTGTGCAAAAATGTCATTTTCTCTTACAGAAAATCACATTTGCTGTGCAAAAAACCCTTTTTCTGCCCACACTTTTTGGGGGCCATAAAATGGATTCAGTCCACCATAAATCCACCTAATCCATCTGTCTTTATTCTATTTATTTATTTTTAATCTGAACATTAAAAAACATAAATATATACACATATACAAAACATCATCATCATCATCATCATCATCATCATCATCATCATCATCATCATCTTTTATTTATATCCTGCCTACTCTGATTAGAATAGAGGCAGTTTACAGTAAAAGAGTCAAAACATGGTAAAATGACAATATACAATAATCCTAAATTCTACCCCTCCCTTAAAATAACAATTAAATCACTGTTATATTTAAAAATCATACTAAAAAGATTAATTAAAACAAATAAACAGTTAGAAGACAACCGTTAAATTTCTTGAGCCCAGGATAGGTTTATTCATTCTAATTTGTAACTCTCTCTTTTGCTTTTGAATCTTTATGCTTCTATCCAGATTATAATTTCATCAATAATTCTTCTCCTTATCATATTATAGTGAATTATATTATCATATCACCTCTACATTCATCTGTATCATAGAAATTATATTTACCTTTTACATATAATGCAGATATTTATTCAAAAACAAAAGCCTTATGCATTGAATCATTTCCTGTTGAAGCTGCCCAATTTGCTTTGACCAAGGAGCTGAATCTGGAGTTTGGGTTAGCATAAAAGAGGGATAGGACACTATTCAGGGAGAGATGTGTCAGTTAGTTACAACTCTGTGTCAGTTTTGAAATTTTGCATCACTAAATTTGACACAACCCTCTTTCTGCAAGTAATAGAGCATGGCACCAGGAAACACAAGAGTTGATCTGAAATATGGGAAGGACTGTCATGGAGGTGATGGAGCGAGCTTTTTTTCTGTTGCTCCAGAGACTAGGACAGAGACCAATGGACAGTTGTAACCAATTTTGAGTCTTGAACTGGGAAACAGGTAGAATATCATCATCATCATCATCATCATCATCATCATCATCATCATCATCATCATCATCATCGAATCATAAATCCTGGGATTGAGAGGGCCACAAGAGCCATATATTCCATATACAGGAATCCACAATTACCAAAAGATGACCAACCACCCTCTGTTTAAAGACCTCCAAAGCTGGAGAATCCACCACCCTCCAAAGCAATCTCTTCTGCAGTTGCACCACTTTTACAGTAATTTTTACAAAAGATTCTTCCTAATATTTCAGTACAATCTCTTTTCTTGTCATTTGAATCCATGGGATTGTATTGATTGATTTGCATCTATCGTCCCCGCCATACAGAGGTCTTCAGTT
>NW_024821222.1:0-1823 GCF_019175285.1 Sceloporus undulatus | reverse complement strand
CAGGCGACAACGTGAGTGTTATCACACGCGATTCCTTTCTATGGGGGCTCCTTCTGTGGGGCTTCCGCAGTGATTCCAAAGTGACTCCTCATTTTGGTGAAATCGGTAACAAGCGAATGCACAGAAATCGCTTCCAAGCTCACTCCGATTCCACTCCGAATTGGTCTGGAGGGGAATGTAGCTTTGCTTCTGCTCTGTTTCACCACTGCAAAACCCCCCAGTTGCAAATTTTCCATGATGCAGTGCTGCAATTCCCCCCATTTCCTTCCGGTGATCCTTTCACTTTCAGGGCAACCGAGGGGGGGGGGATAGGCCGCCAATTGGAGCGGAGGAAGGTCCAGGTAAAGGGAAGGAGGCCACGCCCCCTCAGGAATGGGGAGCCTATGGGAAAATCACATTAGTCCCCATAAACTTCGGTTTTATCAATAAAGAACATTCCAATACAACGCCGCCCTCTTGTGGATACTCAGGGCACTGCAGCCTCCTTGGGCTTCTCACCAACTTCTATCCTGGAGCGCCATCTGGTGGCCACTCTTGGCAATTCACTAATAGCAATTAACCAAATTAAACGGTGTATAAAACAAAAACATGAAACAAGCTAGACAAGGAAGCTGTTACATGGATTTGTAATTGGTTGACCAGCCGAACCGAAAGGGCGTTCAACAATGACTCCTTTCCATCCTGGATAGACATGACCAGTGCTGTATCCAGTGGGGTCCTTTCCTGGGCCCAGTGCTATTCAACATCTTTATCAATTATTTGGATGACAGAATTGGGGGCATACTTATCAAATTTGCAAATGACACCAAATTAGGAGGAGTAGCTAATATCCCAGAGGACAGGATCAAAATTCAAAAGGACCTGAATAGACTAGAAAGCTGGGCCAAAGCTAACAAAATGAAAATCAACATGGAGAAATGTAAGGTACTGCATTAAGGGCAGAAAAATGAAATGCACAGATATAGGATTATGGGGGACATCTTGATGAATGAAACTATGTGTGAAAGGGATCTAGAAGTCCAAGTAGACCACAAGTTGAACATGAGTCAACAGTGCGATGTAGCAGCTAAGAAGGACAAGGCGATTTTAGGCTGCATCAATAGAAGTATAGTGTCTAGATCAAGGGAAGTAATAGGCTACTGTATTCTGCTCTGGTCAGGCCCCACCTGGAATATTGTGTCCAGTTCTAGGCCCCACAATTCAAAAGGATGTTGAGAAACTGGAGGACATCCAAAGGAGGGCAACTAAAATGGTGAAGGATTTGGAAATCACAATGGGACAGCCTCAGTGCTTCAGGCAATGAGCGTCAGCTGCCCTCGGTTCGCCTCTGACATCTTCTTCCTCCACATCTTTAATTTTGACACCATCCACTTCATAAGGTCCTTTAATTCCTTTATGTCTTCCTTCATTCAATAAACGTCTACCTGGGGTTCTTCTGTCCTGGGGCAGCTATCAAGCGACTCCCTCACTGCCAGGTCCCAGGCTGTCTCTCTGCCCCCCGACGGCCTTCCTTTCCCCAGTCTGGGGCCGGAAACCCAAATCCTCCAGTGGTGGCCTGGATGGTGTGAGCTTCAGGAGGTTTCCCAGCCTTGGCCTTGGCCCTAGTTCCTCTGAAGAAGGCACATGCTTCTCCACCACCGTCCGCTCCAGAACCACTTGGTTCCCCAAGGACTCTTCTTGTTCCTGGGTCTCCATTGGAGTTAAAACTGTGAGACTTTGCAAACAGTGAGATCTGGAGTCAGTCCTGTGCTCAGAAAATAAAACTCATTTGAAACAAAAGAAGCTTTATTGATGAATCCAGGCAGAAACATCCATTCACACCT
>NW_024821221.1:0-1824 GCF_019175285.1 Sceloporus undulatus | reverse complement strand
CCCATTTTTGAATCCCCATTTCTGTGAGGCTGAGAGAGTGTGATATGAGTCCTGAACAACTTGAAAGCATGCAACAACACAGACACACCACAGCCATCAAGTTATATAAACACACCACAGCCAGTGCCTTAGATGCTGCTGCAAAAAACCACACAACACCAACTTGGAAGAAAGGCCACAACTTTATTAGCAAGCCATTGGTATGGGTTGGCACAAAGCATGAGGTCAGGATCTGCGAAATCAAACAACCCGATGTTGTCTGATTAACCAACCTGGCACCCACCAGGCGCTTGGGATGGCCTAGGGGCTAAGGAACACAAATTGCCCGCAAACCATGCCATGCGTTCACATATTCACTAAGCCCCTAGTCACCGGGAGGCGCACTCGCGTTATGGCCCCTGCAATGGCCATACGCCTGCCCAATTCGCCCCCTTGTATCTAGTGACTCCCAGACCAGAGCACCGTGGCCCTGGTACCTACACCGTGCCGATCCTGGCCTATGCTGCCGCCCAAAGTTGTGACAAAAACCCACAAGACAGCGGTGGGTGGGTGGGGGAAGCTACTCCTGTCTTCCTCCCTTCCTTCTTGGCTCCGCTCCGTGCGAAGCCAAGCGCCAACTGAGGGGACGGGGCCGACAACGCTGCCTTAAATAAAGGCCTAGGCACCGCCCCCTCCAACATGCAGTGCGGGGCTCCTCCTCCAGGGCAGCCTAAACAATGAGCTGCCCTGGAGGACCGGAAGTCCCGCACCACAAAGTCCGGCTCCCAGAGCGTCGCGGGGCGGAAGGGCTGCCCCTTCCGCCCCGCGCACCAATAGGGAGCCGGGCAAGCCCTAGAGCATTCTGGGGCTTGTAGTTTCTTGCCGATTCTTCGGCAAAACGGCCTGCCTCACAGCGAGGTGGCCGTCTTTAATCCACACACACAGATTTCTCCCCAATACACTTCTTGCAGGGTGACCAGTCCCCTGGGCCACAACCAGGCCTGACCATCTGCTAGGCAGCCTACTCTAGTCTAGACTCACACAGCTAGGTCTTTGACTAATAATAATAATAATAACAACAATCATGGAAGGCCCTTTGCAAACTGACGTCACAGAGTTAGGTCTTTGGGTGCTAATAATATTGCCCTCCCTTGCTCCCCCTTGTCCCCGCTTGCCCTCCCTTGCCCTCCCTTGCCTTCTCTTATCACCGCTTGCCTGGAGCACCTCAGTTCCTCGCCGGCCAGGGAGCAAACAGAGGAGAGCTCCTCCTCTATGAGCTGGGCAGCCAATGGGGGCAGAGACCTGGAAAAGCCCTGCCCCCTGCCAGAACGGAGCTCCAGCCTCCAATTGAGCTCTGCGCACTCTGGGGGCTTGCGCGGCGGCGGATCGGTGGCGGCCCTCCCTTGTCCCTCCTTGCTCGCGCGGAGCTGTGGAGGGTTGCGCCGCGGCGGCGGCCCTTGCTTGCGCCTCCTTGCCCGTGCGCTCGTGCGGAGCTCTGGAGACTTGCGCGGCAGCGGCGGTGGGTCAGCGGTGGCCCTCGCTTGCCCTTCCTTGCCCGCGTGCTCGCGTGGAGTCTTCCGCGGCGGTGGTGGTGGGTCGGCAGCAGCCCTTGCTTGTGTGTTTTTGCCCGCGCGGCAGAGCGGAGCTCTGGGGGCTTGCTTGGCGGCAGCGGCGGCAGCGGACAAGGGGGAGCAAGTGAGGGCTGCCACCGCAAAAGCAGGTAAAGGCGCCACCGCGGTGGTGCCCTCACAAAACACAGGGGGGGCACCCAGGGCAAAGGCAGAACCGTGGCGGGACTGTGCACAACGGTCCAAAAGCGTGAAAGTCCCGCCCCCCGCCGGGATA
>NW_024821220.1:1479-1824 GCF_019175285.1 Sceloporus undulatus | reverse complement strand
GTTCACAACAATAACCATATACATTCAATACAGATTAATACAGACAATACAGATTCAATACAGTCAATACAAATTAAAACAATGCAATTAAAACAATAAAAGAACTTGTGCCAAATCACAACTACTAACAGAGGGGGGGGAGAGGGGGCTCTCAGGGCAAAGAATCAGGGGTAAGCCTGCTTGAAGAAGAACGTTTTCAGCCCCTTCTTAAATTGGGCCAGGGAGGTTGCTGAATGGAGCTCGATGGGCAGCGAGTTCCAGAGGGTAGGAGCCGAGGTGGAAAAGGCCCTTCTAGTGGTATTAACCCATCTAGCCTCCGGAACTCTTAACAAGTGCTGCCCGGTG
>NW_024821220.1:0-1379 GCF_019175285.1 Sceloporus undulatus | reverse complement strand
GAAGCGAATGGGCAGCCAATGTAGATCTTGTAAGACAGGTGTTATGTGGCTGGTCCTGGAGCATCCAGTGACCAACCTCGCTGCCATGTTCTGAACTAATTGAAGCTTCTGGGTTTGGTACAAGGGTTGCCCAATGTAGAGCGCATTGCAGAAATCCAACCGAAAGGTTACCAGAGCATGTACCACCGTTTCAAGGTCCCCCCGGCCCAGGTAGGGTTGCAGCTGGCATATCCGCCGAAGCTGATAACAAGTGCTCCTGACTGTCGCATCCACCTGAGATGTGAGGTGAAGCGACGAGTCCAGAAGCACCCCCAGACTGCGAACAGAGTCCTTCAAGGGGAGCGTGACCCCGTTCAGGACAGGTGGACAAATTTCCTTCCCCGGGCCAGTACTTCCATTTTCTCTGGATTCAAACTGAGTCTGTTTTCCCTCATCCAGCCCATTGCCGACTCCAGACAGGCATTTAGAGGAAAGATGCAATCCCTAGTCACTGCATCAGTCGGAGACACATAGAAACATATTTGGGTGTCATCTGCGTACTGATAACACCGCGCCCCGTGTCTCCAGATGATCTCTCCCAGCGGTTTCATGTAAATGTTGAATAGCATGGGGGACAGAATGGCTCCTTGAGGGACACCAGATGTAAGCGCCCTCTTATCGGAGCAAACGTCCCCCAGCTGCACCATCTGGAATCTACCCGAGAGGTAGGAACAGGACCACTGGAGCGCAGTGCCCCCGATACCTAACTCCCTCAGGCGTTCCAGAAGGATACCATGGTCAATGGTATCGAAAGCCGCTGAGATGTCCAAAAGCACTAACAGGGACACGCTACCCCTGTCCATGCCCAGACGGAGATCATCGACCAGGGCGACCATGGCAGTCTCAACTCCATAGCCCGCCCGGAGGCCAGTTTGAAATGGGTCTAGAAAATCTGTTTCATCCAAGATTGCTTGAAGCTGGAAGGTAACAGCCCTCTCGATCACCTTCCCCAAAAAAGGCAGCAACGAAACAGGCCGATAATTACTTCGACTCAGAGGGTCTAGGGAGGGCTTTTTTAACAAAGGTTTTACCGTGGCCAATTTCAAACTAGATGGAAATCGCCCTTCCCTAAAGATGAATTAATTATACAGCGTAACATAGTAGTTACAGCCGTCCCCCCCTGAGCTGCTAGCCATGAGGGACAGGGATCGAGAGAGCACATTGTCTTCCTAACACTTTGAAGAATCTTGTCCACTTCCTCAGTACTCACAGACTCAAAATGATCCAGTACAACAGAGTCCATGGAAGCTCTGGAGACCTCTACTCTGGATTCTGAAGAAATACTGGCGTTGAGATCAGCCCTTATCCGAGAGATTTTATCCGCGAAGAAGTTGTTAAAC
>NW_024821219.1:0-1824 GCF_019175285.1 Sceloporus undulatus | reverse complement strand
TTGAAGGGGTGTCATATTGAGGAGGGAGCAAGCTTGTTTTCTGCTGCTCCAGAGACTAGGACCTGGAGCAATGGATGCAAGCTGCAGGAAAAGAGATTCCACCTCAACATTAGGAGGAACTTCCTGACAGTAAGGGCTGTTCGACAGTGGAACAAACTCCCTCGAAGTGTAGTGGAGTCTCCTTCCTTAGAGGTCTTCAAGCAGATGCTGGATGGCCATCTGTCGGGAATGCTTTGATTGTGATTTCCTGCATGGCAGGGGGTTGGACTGGATGGCCCTTGTGGTTTCTTCCAACTCTACGATTCTATGATTCTATGTGCTCCACAGTCATTCTGTGAATATCGTGGCTCAGTAGATGCTAAATCCTTACAACTTCCAGGCCCCAGGCCAACAGTTAATGGTTTCCTAGCACTATAGGGTTCCACACTAGATCACTAGGAGTCCCACAAGATATCATGTTTTGGGAGGAAATTGACATTTCAAGGTTGAGAAAGCCTATGTTATAAAGAGGCTAACCATTACAGAATACAGCCTGTCTTTTGTTTAAACTTCAGTTAGACTCCACCTTACAATATATGCCTTTGAAAGCAATCCAGCTCTTACACAAGATTCTGCCATGATAATGTCTCACTGAACCTTCTATACAAGAGCTGAATCTAGAAAGGGGTTGTTAAAATGTCTTTGTCTTAAAGCTCAAGGAGGAAGAAAGTGAAAACTGTGCAGCAATAACTAGACTGATCCTTAAAGTGTGGGTAGCACTGAGAATGTGCTGCCAAAGTTTAACTGTCATTGCTGGCTCTTATTATGGGAAAGAAGTCATAAGACAAATTTATTTGCTCCCCCCCCCCCTCTCTATATATATATATAGCCCAAGTGAACTGAAAAATATTGTCATGAATCTCAGGACCTGAAAGTTTATGAACTATCTGCATATACTTGATTTACAGCCTAATCCTATATGCATTTACTTTGAAATAGGTTCTGCTCTGCCCAGTAGAATTTATGTCAATGTAAATATGAATTGGATTGCACCTTTACCATTGTTTTATGTGTTCCTCAACTATACAAGCCCACTCTCATTAATAATAAGAACAGAGATGTAAAGAATTCTCATATAATTGTTCATGCATGATACAAAAGGGTTTCTTCACAAAGTGTGGCACCAAATCTCATGGCCAAACACCATGAGATGTTTCCTATTTTGGGTACCAGGAAATGTTGAAGAACTGCCAAGGAGACTATATTATGAAACAAAAAATAAATTTTGACAGAGAGTTGTGGTTTCTAATGGTTTTCACATTTCCAGTTATTTGAAAGATTAAAGTAGACAAAAAATGGTTTTGAACAATGCAAATCTTAGATTGAATTACAATTATATTCAAATGATGAACAGATGATTGCTACATAAACTTTTGCTTAAATTTGATATAGAAGATGAATAGGTGAAGCGTTGCATGATAAAATGTACTGAGTTTTGTTTATAATATACAAATGGAACAATGGGAAAAGATATGGTCAAAAGGGTTGAAATTTATTTATTTTATTTTATTTATTTAGGTATTTATATCCCGCCCTTCAGCCCTAATGGGTCTCAGGGCGGCTTACAATATTATTTTTAATCAGACAGTTCCCTGCCCTCAGGCTTACAATTTAAAAGACACGAAACAAAAGGAGAAGGGAATGATGGAGGGAAAGGGGATGAGGTCCAATGGTTCTTCTCTCCCTCTGAGGCTTGGACCAAGGCAGATGGATTGGAGGGAGAGCTCTTCCTTCTTCTAGGCTAGTCCTGATGGAACTGGACTTGCCTGGCGAACTCCCTCTCAT
>NW_024821218.1:0-1824 GCF_019175285.1 Sceloporus undulatus | reverse complement strand
AAATGCAGCCAATGCTGGGCTCAGCGAAGGACAGGAGGGACCTCTCACGGCCGCAGGAGTTGAGCGCATACGGTGCAGCTGCAGAGAAGTCTCCATAGGGACCACCAAACGCAGCATTCAAAGACGAATCCAGGAAGATGAGAGACACTGCAGACTGGGTCAGAGAGGAAAACCAGCAGAAGAAGAACCCGTTATAAACAGTCCTGGGCCTAAAAGACTGGGATTCTGGACCATGGCAACAACTTTCAGGCCAGAATGCAGAGGAAGCCATTGAAATTCACAAACACCTGGATAACTTCCACAGGAAAGAAGAAACCCTCGAAGTAAAGAAAGGTCCAAAACACACTGAGATTGCTGGAACTGCGCTGGCTCAATGCCAGGGAATTCTGGGAAGTGTAGTTTTGTGAGAAATTTAGCCTTCAGTATCAGAGACCTCTGGGGCCAGAAGAAACTACACTTCCCAGGATTCCATAGCATTGAGCCAGTGCAGTTAAAGCGGTGTCAGACTGGATTGCTTCTGCAGTGTGTTTTGGACCAAGGTTTGGCCACCAGTCCTGAAAAACACCAAAATCCAGACCCATCAAATGGAAATGAAATGCACCCAGAACTCAATGGAGACTCTGAATGAAGATGGAAGTCCCTTTCCCATAAAGAACAGTCTGTATGTCCCACTCTCTTCCATGCCAGCGTTCCCTGAAGATGCCAGGCACAGATGCTCATGAAACGCCAGGAATGGACTCTTCCAGAACAAGGCCTCAGGGCCTGGAAGACCTACCAATAACTATTATTACTATTATTTGGTCAATTCTGAGGTGGGTTCGGTCCAAAGCAGACTGCTCCTATTCTAGTGTATTCTGGGGCCATAGCAAACTCCAAAGGGACCTCCTAAAACAAATGGCAGGCCTTTGCCCATTGGGAAACCATATTCTCCACAAGGAAGAAAACCTTCCCATAGGGAATCGTAGGAGAATACTTTCCCATAAGGAATCATTGAGAGATACAGATTTTTTCTAAGTACCAAATCAAATGAATCAGGACAAAACAAGTGAAGCAGCCATTTCCAGTTTATTAATGACAATCCTGCAAGACGGGTGTCTCAGGCAAAGAGGCTTTACACCGTCTGAAGTTTCACACAGCATTTCTAAGACATTTTCTGTTTCAATATTTCTGTCTCTTTTTTTTATTGGCCGGACCTAGACATGTGATCACTGTTAAGACCACCTTTTCATGTATGTAAAAACTCCACCCGTAACATCTCCCATCATACATCTCATGACCATTTAAACTAGTCCTTATAGATCCATAGCTGCAGGGAGGCTCTGCATGGAAGAAATAAGGCAATTTCATGGAGATTAGTTTATTATTCCCAGGAGATCACCTCCCTTTTGTGGTTCCCTTTCATTTGCATCCTTTTCAGAGAAGACGCAGAACTGGAAATAATAGATAGATAGATAGATAGATAGATAGATAGATAGATAGATAGATAGATGCCATATAAGCATAAGTTCTCTTATTTCTTTTGCTCTGGTGCACCACAAACTACACTTCCTAGAAATCCACAGCACTTAGGAATGGCAGTTAAAGTGGTATCAAACTGGATTCTTTTCCCAGTGTGGATACAATCTCAAACTGGATTATTTCTCCCATGTGTTTTGGATCACAGCTCCCCAAAACCCAATTTAGAGGGGGGGGGGGAATTAACTTTTGGTTGGCATGCCTATTTATACTATAAGAAAGAGAAAATTGACCAAGAATTCATCAGCCATTGCATAAGAAGAAGCCGCTATTATGGGTCTGGAAAAAAGTGAGGGGGAAAACTGGCGA
>NW_024821217.1:0-1824 GCF_019175285.1 Sceloporus undulatus | reverse complement strand
GGGGATCTTGGAACCAAACACCAGCGTATTACAAGGGTCCACTGTATTTGATGCCATTGACAGTCCCTGCATATTCTCTTCCTCATTACCCCTTAACCCCATCTCCCTGCCCTATGCATGTCTTTCATTTTTAAAAAAATTAACACAATTATGGAAACACAATTTTAAGTGTAAGAACAGGAAATAAAGCCAATGCAATTCTGCCTCACTATAAGTCTTCACTCACAACAAAAAGGGGAAATGTCCCAGATAGGGCCATAGGGCCATTTTGCTGGTCAACTAACACCCTTCCCCTTTCATGCAGTTTGCCTTTTCTCCATTAGTGAAAAAAAGAAAACTATGTTTGGAAAGTGCGTGCACATGCACGCACACACATAGCTGGCTGCTATTTACACAACATCTGGGAGTGGGAACCTACAGTGGGAGTTGCTTCTGAGTAAACAGGCCTGGAATAACTTCGAATGAAATTAAAATCTAGGATGCATCTAAAGTGAAAAAGGTAGAAAAAAAGAAAAGAAAGAAAACAGGCGGCCTGAGAATAATGAAGGGGAGGGGGAGAGGCAGAAAGGAAGAGACTGACACCATGTGATTGCTCAATACTGGGACTGCCACAGACTGTCACTATCACACCAGTGCAGTAATGGGGTGGCAGCACAATTGGACACTTATTGATGGGTTTCCTCTTCAATGAAAAGATTTTCTTTAACAACTCTTTCAGTGGCACAGCAGCAATGGACTGAAAGTGACATCATGCAACATTTATTGCCAAAGTTGCTATTCTCTTGCTACAGTTATGATTTAAAACCTGCATGTGATAAAGTCCTCACTGCCATCCCTCTGTTGCTGTTCTTTTCCAGCCAAAAAAATTGACTTACACCAGTGTACATGAGCAGTAGAATTCCGGTTAATGGTGGCAGATAGTACTATAAAATTATAGAGTTTGAAGGGATTCCAAAGTTTCTTAATTCAATCTTATACCAGTGTAAGAATACTCATCTAAAGTGTCAGTCACAGAAGGCCATCTAAACTCTGTTTAAAAACCTTTAAGGAAGCAGAATTCATCACCTTACAAAGTAGTCTATTTCACTGTTGAATAGCTCTCACCATCAGAAAGTTCTTCCTGTGGTTTAGTCAGAATCCTCTGTCTTATAATTCAGGTGCATTGGTTAGATCATACCTTTTGGTACAGCAAACAAGCTTTCTCCATCTTTCATGTGACAGCCCTTCAGATAGCCCTCTGCCTTCCCTTTACCAGCCTAATGTACCCAGATTTATTAACAGCTTGGTTTCCAAACTCTCTGCTATTTTGATTGCCTTTCTCTGGATAAATTCTGCTTTGTCAAGGTTGTTCTTAAACCATGGAGTATATCAAATGGGGCTTTTGGGGATTTTTGGAGCTCAGATCTGGGGTCCACAATGTGAATTCACGTTATAACATGAATGTGTTATCAGATGAGATTCCTTTCTAGGGTGCTCCTTCCGTGGCACTTCCACAGTGATTCTAAAGTGACGCCTCATTTTGGTAAAATCAGGAAAAAAGGGAATTCACAGAATTCGCTTTCAAGCTCACTTCAATTTCACTTCGAATTGGTCTGGTGTGGAAGATCACTCCAATGTCACCCCCCTTGGCTCCCTGCGTCCTGCTCCTCCATCCCCCTCCTCCTCCTTCATGCCATCTCGGCCTCTCTGCCACCCTGTGACTTACCCCATCATCCCCTACCTTCTCCTGCATCCAAACCCTGACCCCAGTGACCCCCTGCTACCTATCCCATCATCTCCTGCCTTCTCCTGCATCCGAACCCTGGCCCCAGTGACCCCTGTGAC
>NW_024821216.1:0-1824 GCF_019175285.1 Sceloporus undulatus | reverse complement strand
TGAACTAAATTGTGTAATATTTTTAAGCTATATTGGGAAAGCCACTTGGCTGTGCTTCCATTTGTGTGAACAGTGTCTATACAGATACTTGCATTTTATATTTAAACAACAGAAATGGGGCTGCTAGAAACATGTTAAGATATTTTACTTGGCATGTATACAGCAAAATGACTACGAAGAACAGTACCTGTTGAGTGCATCTGCAACAAGAAAAGTATCAGAAAAGGATAGAGCAGCAAGATCGGTTAATTCATGTTTATATCTGCAATTATTGGAAAAGTCTTTCCTTATGTCTGCTGAGAATATAGGCTCAAAACACACTGTCTCTGCTGTTTAAGAGATAAGTGCTATGGTCTCTGGAGGACCATTTGGGGTCAGGAATGGCTGCTGGGCAATCGAGAAAGGAACGTGATGCCATTTCTCACTCACCCGGCAGCTGTGTCATTCCCACCAGGTGTACCACTCCACCAAATGTACTCCCACCCCCTTCTGGAACGTCACCTAGTGTGGTCTGCACCCCCCTCTGCACCCTCCTCATGATGCCTCTGAGTAGATCTAAACCTAAATAGACAAACTGTGGATGTTAATGTATTGCATAATACATAAAATCTAACTGCCAATAGAATTTGACAGGTGAAGGAAGGGAAAGATGGTACTGTTTCCAGAACTGTGTTGTTTCATCAATCTGAATTGTTGCACTGGTTCAACAGGCCCAGCACATCATCTCTTCTCTACTTTTTAATGCTGCTTTGTTTAGATTGTGCAATGTTGTTCAACAGAGGAAAAATTGAAAGTGGGTATTATAGAGTTAGACCCAGAGTGGAGAAAGAACCCTTCCTTGTGTACTGTGATATGTCAGATGGTGGAGGATGGACTGTGATCCAACGGCGGAGCAATGGCAAAGAGAATTTCTTCAGGTATGAAGCTGAATCGATAGCTGGTCTTAACAATGTTCTGGGGGGGCGGGCGGGCGAGGGGCATTTATATATTACCAGAAAATGATAAATGTATCACACCACTCCAAAAGATTCTTGAAGAAAAATTGTATATGCTGAGTTCTGGCTATAGAAAAGAATGCTAATATTTAAATTGAAATGCAATAAACCTGAACGTAGTAGAGAAGCTTATGACTAGATGGTCTGTGTGCTGTCAATGACAACTTCAACTCCTAATGGGTTGAATCCAAATATTGTCATATTTAGAGTAGACCTAGTTAAATCAATGGGTTTTAATTTAGTTATGACTAACTTAAGCCCTGTGCATTTAAATAGGTCTATGACTAATTGTAGATTCAACCTAATTCCTACTACAGGTCCCAGAATTACAGGAACAAAGTAGAGAATATTTGATGTTGGTACAGTCGGCCCTTCTTATACACGGATTTTTTATACACGGATTTAAGCATACACGGTTTGAAAACGTTCCAAAAAAGTATAAATTTACCTTGATGTTCCATTTTTTATTAGGGACACCATTTTGCTATGTCATTAAACTTAATGGGACTTGACCATACACGGATTTTGTTATACACGGGGGATCTTGGAACCAAACCCCAGCGTATAACATGGATCCACTGTATATCATTATTATTGGACTAGAAATTGTCTTAGGACCCTTTCATACTACACAGTTATAGCACAGTGAGTTCACTTTCACTGTCATGGCTGCAACCTATGGAATCCTGGGTTTTGTAGTGAAATGAGGTATGAGAGGAGCTTTCTGGCTGAGAATTTTACAAACTCTGCTCCGTAAACTGCAACTTCCAGGATCTCACAGGATGGAAACATGCCAGTTAAAGTGGAATCATAATGCTGTAACTGAGTA
>NW_024821215.1:0-1824 GCF_019175285.1 Sceloporus undulatus | reverse complement strand
GGGGGGGGGGTCTTCTTGCTTTGGGCCACGAAACCCACCTTCCTCTCTGCCCTTGGGGTGGGTTGCCTGCCCCCCCTCCCAAAAAAAAAACCCCCTAGATTTGCGCTTCTGCTTGGTGCCACACCAATGCACACAAAAGCCTGTGTGGAGCAGCATGCCTTCTCTGCCTTCACACAAAGAGGGGCGATCTTGGAGCTTCTCTGCTTCGCTGGCCATCCCACCTTTTCCCCATCAACAAAAATGCATCTTTAAGCCAGAGAGGAAAGGTTAGGAGCGATGTAGAGCCCTGTGCACGGCAGGATATTTAATCCGGGTTGGACCCCGTTACTTCCTCCTCCTCCTCCTCCTCCTCCTCTTCGTCTTCTCCTCCCTCTTATTCTTCATCCACTTATTCTTCTTCCTCTTCCTCCTCCTCTTCTTCCTCTTCTCCATCTTCTTCTTCTTCCTCCTCCTTCTTCTTCCTCTTCTTCTTCTTCTTCCTCTTCTTCTTCCTCCTCCTCTTCTCCTTCTTCCTCTTATTCTCCTCCTTCTTCTTCTTCTTCCTCTTCTTCTTCCTCCTCTTCTTCCTCCTCCTCTTCTTCTCCTTCTTCCTCTTCTTCTTCCTCCTCTTCTTCTTCTCCTTCTTTCTCTTATTCTCCTTCTTCCTCTTATTCTCCTTCTTCCTCTTCTTCCTCCTCCTCTTCTTCTCCTTCTTCTTCTCCTTCTTCCTCTTATTCTTCTTCCTCTTTTGTTTTGTAGAGAGGGCAGAAATGGATCAGAAGGAAACTTCCTGGTTTGAGACCGCTTTAACTGCCCTGGCTCAATGCTAAGGGGATCCTAGGGATTGTGGTTGCTTGGGGGGCACTGGAGCTCTTTGACAGAACAAGAGGCAACATGTCTCACGGAAGGACACTTTCCAGACTTCTCTGGCATCATTGAGCCAAGGCAGTTAAAGCGGTCTCAAACGGGAGAGAGAGAGAGAGAGGAAAAGGAAGCCCTCTGCATCTGCTCAGGGGTACTCTTGTCTTTTGCACCAGAGAAGAAAACAGGGGGGATTTACCTTTGTTTCAAAGGGTGACACACACACACATCCCAAGATCAGTTGCATTTCTGGTAAACCCTGATTTGGGGTTAGTTTCATGACCAGCTTTGTTGTCTGTTGGCCAAAGAGTCTTGGAGCAGCTTTGAGACTCAGGAGTTTATCACATGGGAGGAATTTCTCTTGATTTCGAATGAAAAGAAAGTGGGGCCAGAACGCAGTCACGGGAATTCACTAGTTCAGCGAATTTACATGAATTCGAATTGTGTTTGAACTGACTTCCCATTGCCCAAAAATAGCTTGCCATTGCCCGAAACTGTGTGTGATCACCTCTCACGCAATAACATGAAACCCTATGATTGCGTTCAGATTGCCATTGGATTATACAGTACTTCCAATTTCCCTTGTCTGATAAACTCCTCACTGAAAGAAAGAAGTTGGCAGCAGGAGCTTTCCTAGATTTTAGTCTACTTCCTCAGATTCCTTCTGAGAAAGCAGAGTCAAATCTAGGAAAGCTCCTGCTGCCAACTTCTTTCTTTCAGTGAGTCTCAAATGTGCCCCCAAGATCTTTCAACATACCGAAAGAAAGTGGTAGCCTTTGGCAGACTTGAGCCTACTTCCTCAGATGCATTTTTCTGTCTTTGACTTAGTCTCAAAGTCTTGGAGCACCCTTTGCAGATTGATTTTTTTCCAGGCGTTGTTGTTTGGTTGCCAAAGGATCTTGGCGCATTGAGACCCACTGAAAGAAAAGTTGGTGACATGAGCTTTCATAGGCTTCAGCCTACTTCTAGCACCTTTGAAACAAG
>NW_024821214.1:0-1824 GCF_019175285.1 Sceloporus undulatus | reverse complement strand
CCTGAAGAATCTTAAGAACAGAATAGAAATTTTCCATACAATGAATAAAATTAACATCTTTTTGTTCCATTGGCTTATGACCCCAAACCATTTTTAACCTCCTCTTGTAGAACTATCCCAAGAAATTTAGGAATGAATAATAATTTTTGGAGTGCAGCTCCCATAATCCTCCATCTAGTATGGATGGCTTCTGCACATTTTTGAGCCACTGACATTTCAATTTGGGTTATCTCATAATTTCACCACTGATTGCAAGTGAATTATGGCTAAAGATAAATTGTCTAAGGGTGCATGTACACTGTAGAAATAATGCAGTTCAACATCATTTTGACTGCCATGACCCCATCCTACAGATTCCTGGGATTTGTACTTTGTGAGGTGCCACCACACTTTGGCAAAAAAGGCTAAAGACCTTGTAAAATGACAAATCCCAAGATTCCATAGGATGGAGCAAAAAGGCTTAAAGTGGTGCCAAACTGTATTATTTCTTCAGTGTAGATAATAGTCAGGCCTATTAAGCTGAGAAAGACTGGGTATTTAATGCTGGGCTATCCAAATTTTAACAGTTTGTATTTTAATATATTATATTTTAATTTATAACTGTTTTAATCCTTAAAATTTTTAATTGTTTTTAAATTTTATAATTTATGTATTTTAATATTTTGTATTGTTTTATACTTGTTTGCTGCTTTGAGTCCCTATATTGGGAGAAAGGCAGGGTAAAGGATGATAACAACAACAACAACAACAACAACAACAACAGATTCACCCCATGCACGGTTCCATGCATTCTTCTGTTGTCACTAGATTTTGGTAAAGCAAAAGCAAAAGCAAATTTGAATTTGCTCACCAGTGGTTTACCCCAAACTATGCCCTTTCAGAAGCCTCAGTCATGCTGGCTTTATGGCCTGGGATTCTGGGAGCTGAAGTCCAAACTCCCTTAAACAGCATAGTTTGGGGACCACTGGATTAAACTCTCCCCTTGCCTTGGTTTCTTTTTTCATATTTCTTGTTTTAAAAATTGGATGGTGGCTGCTCTATGCCCACATCTCATTTGCTCAGTTATGCAGAGGGACTCTGCAGTAGCTGAATAGATAAAAAATACCAGAAATGTTCCAAAATGGATTTTATTTATTCATGGGAAGAAGTAATTATGATGATGTGAATGCTATGCACAGGTGTAAATTTATTTTTCTGCCCAGTCTTGCACAAGACTTTGGGAATTTTCCTTTACAGAGTGTAATTTTAAATGCTTAACAAATATCAGAATTTTCAATGGCTATTCTATATCATATTTTCCTTCCCCACAGGTGAACATGCTTTCCTATACACAGTCACAGCCTCGTAAGAACAACAGCCTTTTGCCATGTTTTATTTTAGTTGAGGTAAGAAAACACTTGACATATTTTGGTGGAATTGCCCATTTATGATTTCAAAGAAGAGAGCTAGAAGCCTATTTTGAAAGAAACGCAGTCATATTTATCAGTGTGCCCTTTGTAGGCATAAAGAGCCATACTGGGGTCACTTTAGAGTGCTGTCTACTTTCTTGAAATAATTTTCCTTCCCTGCATTATTGGTGCTTTCATCTTTTAGGCAATGGAAATAGTGGAGCTGTGCCCACAATTATTTTGTTTGTATGTGTGTGAATGATTGTGTGTGTTCAGCTGGAATTCTCTTTTTGCTTTATCTGGTTGTGTATATGGGCCCAAAGCCCATGGTCTATCCTTGTTCAGTTCAGAAGATGTAGGCCAAAATTCTGAGGGCAGGATTGGTCCCTATCCTGCCAGACTATACATGGCCAAATCCTGGGTAAACAGCCATTAC
>NW_024821213.1:0-1824 GCF_019175285.1 Sceloporus undulatus | reverse complement strand
TGTAAACAATGAACTGTGTTTTACTATAAAAAACTTTTGGAAATGGCTATTGGGTGCGACAGCAATTTCATCACCATCTGCTGTCGTCTTGGCCAAATAAAGTGCGTATTGCCTATAGACATTTCGGGTTCTCGTGTCTCACTCAAGGACACTCCTTTCAAATGAACATATTGGGAATGCTTCCCTAACATCTTAATAAGGAAACTGGGCAGACTTTTAAAACCTCCCAAAAGAGCTACTTTTGGCTTTTGGAGGGGGGAATCCTCCTCTTAGAAGCCAAAGCCCAATGTTTGTGAAGAATAAATATAAGGCTTGTATTAAAACTCTCCTCCCCATTTCTGATCCTTTTAAAAAAACCATGTTCCCCAGAAAGAGCAGAGCTGTGTAATAAGAGAACCCTCTCAGAAAAGAGACACAAAAGACACACAAAGAGACACACTTCCTTCCTTTTGGCCGAAGGAGCCTGGCCTCCTTCTCACTCTGGAGCCTCAGGAGAGAAAGAGAAGCCTCTGTTCAACTGAGGCCTCAGAGAAGGTTCCGGAACATTATTCCACACAGTCACAAGCAGCACAAAATGGCCACCAGAACACAAAATGGCCGCTAGAACACAAAATGGCCGCTGGAACACAAAATGGCTGCCAGAACACAAGATGGCTACCTCTGCCTCAGCGCTTGGCAGTTGGCAGCTTGAGGCCTTCATGGAACCCAAAATGGAGGACAACAAGGCCCCAAAGTCGGAAGGGTCCTCAAACAGTATTTCCAAACCTTAACAACACCTAAAATGCCAAACCAAAAGAACATTCCCAGAGTTCCATAACACTGAGCCATGACCATTACAGTGGTGTAAGCAAGAATGCCCAGCGATGGTGGCATTAATGATGATTAAGGTCTGGCAGCAGCTCCATCCCCCCCACCAGGCCTGATGATGATGATGATGATGATATCATCATCATCATCTTCTTCTTCTTCTTTGCTACAGCATGAGAGCCACCATTAAAAGTACTGAAATTCCCTTTGGGGAGTCCCAGTCTCCCACCTTCAGAGAGATTGGGACATGCCTAGAAGGACTGCTGGGCCTCCTTCCTCCCCTCCTTAATGGCAGTGGCCAAAGGAAAGCAGCAGCAGCAGCAGCAGCACCAAGCCAGGCCCAGCCAGACCTCAGGGCAGCAGTAAAGCCTAGTGGCTCCAGGCCTTGTCTCTCTGCTCCTTTCCTGTCTTTCTCCCTCTGACACTCTGCTCCTCACAAAGAACTAAATAGAGAAACTGAACCTCCTCCTCTTCTTGAAACTGGCCAACGAGGGCCAGTAAAGGGAGGTTTATGCAAATGTAGAATGACATCACTGCTACAGAAGGCTCTCTTGACCAATCAGAGAGCAAGATGAAGGTTCTTCTGGAAGCTTCCGTGAGAAGGAGATATAAGGCCTGAGAGACCAAGAGACAGTTGGGGGATTTGTGTCAGTTGGAGATCGAGAGAGAGAGAGTTAAAGAGCGGATCTTGGAAGTCTGTCTCAGAATTGGATGCTTAGGTCTATTTATTATTTTAAAAGCTTGTATGAATTGAACATTATATACACTGGTACCCCGGGTTACGAAATTAATTCGTTCTGCCGCCGCTTTCGTAACCCGGGATACTTCGTAAGCCGAATAGCCCATAGGCGCTAATGGGGAAAAAGCCGCGGCTGTGCCGCGGCTCCATTTGAAACAGCGCAGGGTTTTTTTCGTAACCCGAAAAAACCTTCGTAAGCTGAAACAATAAATCCCTATGGGATTTATTCGTATCCCGAAAATTTCGTAACCTGGGTATTTCGTAACCCGGGGGACCAG
>NW_024821212.1:0-1824 GCF_019175285.1 Sceloporus undulatus | reverse complement strand
AGGCACAGGGACTCTGTCCCTCTCTGGCCTCCTTAAACCCTGTTCTTTCCCTTCCCCGGCCGCTGCTGCCCGAACAGCTCTTCCGCATCCATCCTCTCTCCCCGCACGCTTCAGCCCTTCTGCTTTTATAATCCTTCCAGCTCCTCCTCCTTCCTCCACTCACTCCACCTTTGGGTTAACTTCCTCCTTCCCCTCAACCTCCACCACCTGGCTGCCCTTAGCCCCTTCAGCTCTCTCTACCTGGGTGAGTACCTCACTACATCACCCTATGAAATGGTTTATGGAAGACCCCCCTTGAAAAATAAAACAGTTAAGAGGAGATGTAACTATCTTGGGAAAACAAGCTTTGATTAATGAGGTTCAAGCATTGGGAATTGTGTTACACAAACTGAATCAACATGTGAGTGAGGCAAAGTACCCTTTCCCTTTTACAGTGCTACATTCTTTCTCTTCAGGAGAATCTGTGTGGCTAAAAGATTGGGAGACCACACCTTTGGGACCCAGGTGGAAAGGACCATTTGTGATTTTGCTGATGACTCCAACCGCAGTCAAACTAGAGGGAGTCAAGCCTTGGGTCCATTATACGAGAATCAAAAGAGACTACACCACCAAAGATCCTGAATGGCAAGTTACTTTGGACAAAGACAATCCACTGAAGGTAAAACTTAAAAGGTTGCAGGTTCCAGATGGAGGAGAGGGCAGCATCGCAACGTGAGCCCCCTCTCCGGGGTCAGGGGACCCAGCCCCATCCCGAAATTGGAAGGATTGCCAGCCGTGGGTAATCCTGAAAGAAAGAACGGACATTATAAACATTTAGGAACACAAACCACAAATTTATTTTGGCCAGACCTACCAATTTGTCCCCCATCATCACGATTCACTTGTTTCACAGTTCAACACATGATTATTTGGTGTATTGTTATGATGTTTGTATTTCCTGTAGGATGTGATCCATTCACTTCATCGCTGATTACAACAGCATCCAAAATCCACAAAAGAATGATACCTTTATGGGGACAACCGAAATGTACATTATACATGTTGCAAGCTTTCAAAGCTCTACTGGCTTCTTCATCATTCACCTTGCGATTTGGCTAAATACATATGGGAGGAGAAATTATTAATTTAAAGTATCACATCTATTTGAGGCCTTAACATTGGGAATGTTGGTTCCAGGTTTTTGAATGAAGCCTGGAAACATTTATCTGGAGACTAACCAAAACAGTTTTTAGCACAGGACTACTCTAATATAATACAAACTGCCAGCCTCGAATAATCTGGCAGTTGCCTTTGGGCAACCCTACCTAGAATAGATTAAGTAATATGTTGTAAATGTTACTACTGTATGACATAATTTAACATGCATCTTGCTGTACTATATCCTTTATTGCATCCTTTTTTTAAAAAAAGTACATTTGGGACACAAATTAACAACAGATCTCTCAAACCATTTCTTTTTGCGGCTCGAAAAATTATGGCTGGTTTGTTTCTTTTAAATTTGGTATTCAAGTAGTGGTTCACTATGTAAATTACGATCAGTGGATCCACTTTAGTTTTGCTTTTATAATTAAGGTTATGAATTATAAGGGCTGGATGAACATGGGCCCATCACAATCTATTCTACAATGTCCTAAAAATTGTTGGTCTTCCAGGCATCTCTGGCCGCGATCCGGGCACTTCGCCTTAAGGCCATTCTTCCCTCTTGTCCTCTTGGTTCAGTCATCATTATTGGTGGAGCACTCTTGGATCGGACTGGCTGAGGAAAGGTCATCTGGAAGGTCTGAGGAGGAACACTATGGGGTCTTGCTGGTTGAGGGAAGGCCA
>NW_024821211.1:0-1824 GCF_019175285.1 Sceloporus undulatus | reverse complement strand
GGGGCTGCGGTGTGCAGTTGCCATGGCGCTGATCTGGTGCTAAAAGTGGAGGCTTCAGGCCACCCCTTAGGGGCAGTCTGTACAGCCCCTGAGAGGAAGAGAGAGAAACTGGAACATTTTAAAAACACAGCAAAAATGGGATAGCAGAGGATTAATTTGGAATTGTCTCTAGCATATCAAGGCAGTTGGAAAGTATGTTCCAGGACCGCAACAACCTTAAGTTAACAACCAGGTCAAATGAACACAAAAGTTTCTTTAGTGCCACTATATGGCTTGCCAAGCATTGCTGAACAATTTAACATTGCAATGCACGCACAAATCAGTGTAGCCACTAATATTATAAACTAAGAAACCCTTGCTTCAAATTTCCTCTCACTCTGGAAGGCTTCAGTTTGCTTTACTCACTTTCCAGGGATTAGGGCACACTGAACTCAGTGGGAATGACTTCCAAGTAATTAAGTAGAGCAACGGGTGGGAAAATTCATATTTAGAGAATTTCTCTGTGTGTGTGTGTGTGTGTGTGTGTGTTTGTATGTGTGTCTGTGCACACAGGTGTACATGTGTGCGTGCAGATGCATTCTAGTGGTGAGTAGGGCTAAAAGCAATAGGATGGGTCCAAAACAGCAGTATAATTTAGTTTAAGATACAAAATGGAATACAATATAAAATGGAACAATCTCAAACAAATGATAGGACCAGTTTGTAATATTAGAAACAAACATAAAACACGTCTAGGCAGCACTAACTTGATTACAGTCAGATAAATTGGTCCCCGGCTCAACAAAGAACACTAACTTGTAGAATTGCTACAATTGTGTGGTGAGCCTATTCAGTAAGTCAGGTAGTTACACTTTCTTTAGATTTTCAGGTTTCTTATTGTTTCAGGTACTGATTATATTTATCATTTTTTATACATTTCTAACAATTGGAAACATACATCTGGCATCCTATTCGATGATTCTGTAAGTCTGTCTTACACCACTGCAATCCATTGTTATGGTTATGTCACATGCAATGACCCAATGTCCCCTGCAAACCAAAGTTTTCATTAGTGCAGCCCCCTACCCAATCCCTTTCTGTGTTGCTGGAGAGTGGGGGGGGGGGGGATGAGCAGAGAGCCATGAACAGACATCTGTAGAGACCTTGCAAGGAGGACAGCTGGATGAGAGAGACTCTGCACAGGCTGTTTTATACTTGTTTGTAATATTATATATTGTTGTCATCATTTGTCTGAAATTGTTCAATTTTTTTATTATGGTTCTGTTGATAGGAAGTCTTTTTTAGAGACACTTCCTTCTTGTATTGGTTGGTGTGATGATCCCTGTGGTCCAAGCAGCCCAAACAGCAGATCTGTCTTGGCTCTTAGACCCAGCAGATCGTTAATTTCTCCCCGAATCTCCTGGTCTATATTCCTACTCTGTGCAAAGTTGAAGATGACCCCTGGAGATCCTTGAATAACACTGCCACTACCCAATGAATTCGTATTGGATTTCCCTTAACATACATTGGGACTTGTTAAGGACTTCTACTTCTCCTTCTTGCTAATCTTCTCAAGCATCAACTGAGCTTGGACACTTGTAAAGGAGTGCTGAAGTAGCAGATAGGAAGTATATATTATAATTAAACAAAACAGAACAAAAAGATATAAATCATGCAAGATCTTAAGGGCCTTGCAGGTACAATATGTGTAATTTTAAAACTATTCATTTCATGCAAGCAACCAGAAAAATAATAAATAAGGCCTAAATGTTTTAATCTGACACATTCCTATTTAACTGATATATTGATGTAATATGCCGGCCATGATGGATTTGAAATTTTGGC
>NW_024821210.1:0-1824 GCF_019175285.1 Sceloporus undulatus | reverse complement strand
GCACAGCCATCCTCTGAGGCTGAGAGGAACCCAGTGGGTTTTCATGGCCAAGCTGGATTTGAATTCTGGCCACCAGCATCCTAGTCCAACCCTGAAACCACCACACCGTGAAATAATTATTTTATTTATGTCTATCCTAGTAAGTAAGTAAATGTTTTATTGTGGTAACAGGCCAGTATATGATAGCTGATTACAATATGATTACAAACATCTGAACATTTAAAAAACATAACAAAGTAAAACAAGGCAAAATTACCTGTGAAATCATAAAAAGAAGGCAATTCCAAATTAGTATTTAGCTGACAGAGGTGGGGCCTTACTAACCTAAAAGGGACCGGCACTTCATTATTATACGAACCCTTACTTAATAACTCCGTGTCTCAATTCAGTGAAGGCATCCAAGGTGACTTACAAATGGTTCATGAAAAATATTCGGGTTGCCATGTAGGCCCTACACCAAAATACTGTGCTGAACTATGACTATAGTAAAGATTCTGTTCTAATACAATAACGTTCAAAACAATGGCCCCACGCAAACAGGCCAAAATAAAGCTGCTTCGGGTTACTTTGGAGGTATGATGTTTAAAGATGCATGCGTCCTAAGAGGCCAGAAGCCGTGCCAAAGACACAGCTTTGGTGCAGCTTCTGGACTCTTAAGAGGGATGCACCATTTACTCCAAAGTGACTAGAAGCAGCTTTATTTTGGTCTGTCTCTATGGAGCTAATGATAACTTTATTTGGCCATCCCAAATGCACATTGTAGATGTAGCTGGCTTTCCAAGCTCCCCTGAATTCTTCATTAGACAAAGTTGTTGAAAATCATCCAGGAGAAAAAATTGTTATAAATTGAAAATGTTATTCACAACTTACTTACATGTGTGGAGAACATAATTAAGTACTTCTGCAATATCCATCTTCACCTCAGGGGCTACTGTGACATTACAACATCGAGACAATCGCTGTGCAATAGTTGACGGTGGAGTGATTCATGCACCATGGACCCAATGTGCAACAGGCACTGATGGGCATTGAGGCAATCCTGATGGTCATCTAGACGCCGGCTAGGAGGTGCCAGAATGCCAAAGGAATGCCTAATGTGGATTCTCAGTCTTGCTGCTATTTAATTATTGCCTTTTTGTAATTCTAAAGTCATAGAGTTGGAGGAAACCCCAAGGACCATCCAATCTAACCCCATTCTGCCATGCAGGAAAACTCTATCCAAGTCCTCCCTGAGACAGATGGCCATCCAGCCTCTGTCTCAAGACCTCCAAAGAATGAGACTACACCACTCTCCAAGGCAGCAGCATATTCCACTGTCAAACAGCTCTTACTGTCAGGAACTGCCTCCTAATCTTGAGCTAGAACCTCTTTTCCTGTAACTTGCATCCATTGTTCTGTATCCTGTTCTCTGGAGCAGCAGAAAACAAGCTTGCTCACTCCTCAATATGACATCCCTTCAAATATTTAAACAGGGCTATCATATCACCTCTTAATCATCTCTTCTCCAGGTTAAACATCCCCAGCTCCCTAAGTCTTTCCTCATAGGGCTTCATGGTTTCAAGACCCTTCACCATTTTAGTCGCTGTCCTTTGGACACCGTTCCAGCTTCTCAACATGCTTTTTGAATTGTGGGGCCCAGACCTGGACACAGGATTATTCCAGGTGAAGCCTGACCAAAGCAGAATAGACTGGAATACAGTCGGCCCTCCTTATCCATGGATTTTTTTATCCACAGATTTAAACAGCAAACCTTGATTTTCCATTTTATATAAGAGATACAATTTTGCTATGCCATTTTATTCAGTGGGGCTTGAGCATCCATGG
>NW_024821209.1:0-1824 GCF_019175285.1 Sceloporus undulatus | reverse complement strand
TCAAGCTACCAACAGCAAGCTCTCCAGGTCTGGGTGTCAAACCTGGCTACCCCAGATCATGAGGGGGTCAGGACGAGACCCAAGGCGGAGCAGGTCTCTTCTGGAGAGGTGGAGCAAGAGTAATAACCACAGCTGTATCAGCCACCACAGGAATGATCAGGATGGCATTTAGGTGGTCCAGCGTCCTCTCGGACACCACCTGGTGATAAGCAGGAATGGAGGAAAGCATGGAGCAGCCCTCTTAACCTGGCGAAGCCGAACGCGCCTCTGAGGGAGTTCTCGCTGCGCGCCCGGGCGCAGAACTGGGGACAGTGGCTGTTGCGAGTGGTCGCTAGGTTGATTCAGGGAGCTTCCCACTGAATGCAGAGATTGCTGACCATCTCGGCATGAGGCCTCCGCTTGCAGGCGACAGTAGGAGACCCGGTGAGCTGGTCGGCCAACTCGCTCTCCTTCCTTGGCAGGTGGATCGCTCGGGGAAGGTTGTGCCGCCGAATGTGGTTGTCCTCGATCCTGAGAGTCCAGTAAGGTTTGGGATCTGGTGTCACCCTGTTTGTTCAGGTAGTACACAGTGGTACTGAATGCCAACAGCTAGGCTGCCTCATTGAGAGGCTGTATTTGAACGCTCACAAGGCCTCATCGATAATAAGCCTCTCGGGAGCATTGATGCAGGGAGATCGTTCGCCTGGGGACCACTTGCTAGTTGGGGCTGAGGCGGCGAAAAAGGGGCACGGCGACATAGACATTGCTGTAGTTGAGTCCCCCTGAAGGGATCAGGTGACTGGCCTTGGAATGGTGAGTCACATGGAAGGCTGGTCCTCCATGGTGACGCACACTGACAGAAACCATGGCTGGGGCAGTGAGAGCCGAAGCCGCGCCCACGGAATGACCAACACTGTGGAAACCATATGTCCCAGGGACACTTGGACAACTGTCGCCCCCCACCCGTCTGTGTGCCAGGCAGGACCTGATGCAGGCATGAAAGGACAGGAAATGGACTGGAGGGGGATAGGCGTCGCAATCTTTGGGCGCAAGGGAGGTGCCTATGAGACCAATTTTGAAAAAAACCTTGGATCCGTGGAAGGACCGAACGAAGGGACATTGTACAGGTACATGTCGAACTGATGGCAAGGGCGAGGGGTCTCTGGTGACTCTCTCAGATCCCCACATGAAAGCACAAGCGACCTTAAAGTTGATAGTCGCGGACCCAACTCCCTGATGCGGCAAGGGGTGGGTGGACGCAGGGGTTACCAAGAAGGCATAGAGGGGATTCCACCTTTGAATTTGATCCCACAAGCATCTGGGGAAGAACATACAAGGGCCCCATCAGCCTCAATAGGTGAGAAGCGCTGTGAGATAAACGAACACGTACTTTGTCGAGAATGTGTCTGAGGGGGCGGTGGAAACAACTGCTTCCGTTGGTGAAAACTCTTGGAATTGAAGAGGAACCCCAGCAGACTATGTCTAGACCCCACAAGTCGGGGGTAACGGAGGCCCAGGTCTTATAGAAAGGCCTAAGTCTACCCAGGAGGGTGGAGGGAGGCAGGATGAAGCACACAGGAAGCCTGCAGGATCTCTTCTAGCCCTGGTCGGTATCCTGTCAGTGATCCTCCTGGTACCGAGCAGGGGACCGGCGACGGCCAGGGGAAGAGGAAGATTGTAAAACCCAGTGCTGCCTCTGGGTGTCTTGTCGCTGGTAAGGGCAGTCTTATTGGAAAGACCTCTGCCTTCGGCCCTGACAGTGCCATAGGCGCTTCTTGGAGGGGGTTTGGAAGGATGGAGACATACAGGGATTCCTTCACGCCGCCTCATTCGGTCAATGTAGCG
>NW_024821208.1:1140-1824 GCF_019175285.1 Sceloporus undulatus | reverse complement strand
TGCCCTGGTCTTGAATGGAGAGAAGAACCAGCAGTACCTGCTTGACCTGATCCCCTTCCCACTGCCATTCCCTTCTCTTTTGTGTTGTGTCTTTTTAGATTGTAAACCTGAGGGGCAGGGAATTGTCTAATTAACTGTCTGTAAGCTGCCCTGGGATCCTTTGTGGCTGAAGAGAAAAGAATAAATACTCTAAATAAATAAGTATAGAAGCAACAATTCCCAAATTAGTGTGTTATAGCATTAGCAATATAGCATGTACCCTTCTGTACCACTTATCAGTGCACTCAGCACTCCCTAATGGTTTACAATCTGTAAGCCAATTGCCCCCAACAAGCTGGCTTCTCATTTGACTGACCTAGAAAAGGATGGAAGGCTGAGTGGACCTTGGAGCCTTGCCTGAGATCGAACTCACAACCGTGGCTGCAGCACTGACATTTAACCACTGCGCCACCAGTGCCCCAGGTTCTCCACCATCTTCTAGTCTAGACAATTCAACATCCCCCTTACTTTCTTCTGTGTGTGGCTAATGTAGTATTTCATTGTTGTATGACCTTTAAGCCAAATAACCAGAGTACAATACTGCTGCAAACTTCATTTAATTACAAAATATAACACAGTTGGAATATTCTGAAGAAGGTGAATGAGGAAATCAGATTACATCGTACTGTTTACAGACTCGAGTCT
>NW_024821208.1:0-1040 GCF_019175285.1 Sceloporus undulatus | reverse complement strand
TGTTGTATGACCTTTAAGCCAAATAACCAGAGTACAATACTGCTGCAAACTTCATTTAATTACAAAATATAACACAGTTGGAATATCCTGAAGAAGCTGAATAAGGAAATCAGATTACATCGTACTGTTTACAGACTCGAGTCTGTCATTTCCCCACCATATACACGTTGTTAACTGCCCTTGAACTGGTCCCGAGGCCCCCGACTCATGCTGACCCTGTGGATGAGACATCTCCAAGACCCCTGTCCTCCATTGCTCTGCTTAGGTCCTGCAGATTCAGGTCCGATTACTGACTCTACCCATTGGGCATGCGGTTTCCTCTACCTTCTGTTTTTCTTAGTATCATTGCCCTTCCTAATGAGTCATGGCTTCTTGTGATGTGTCCAAAGTACGACAGCCTCAATTTAGTCATCTTGGCTTCCAGAGAGAGATCAGTCTTGATCTGCTTTAGAACCCATTAGTTTGGCTTTTTGGCTGTCCATGGAATCCTTAGCACTTTTCCCCACCATCGCATCTCAAATGAGTTGATTTTCTTCCTCTTGGCTTTAACTGTCCAATTCTCACATGTGTATAAAGTGATGAGGCATCCCATGACTTGGACGGTTCTAGTTTTAGTGCTCAGTTGTTTATCTTTAGGATCTCGTCTAGTTCTTTCATCGCTGTCCTCCCCATTCTTAGTCTTCCTCTGATTTCTTGGCTGCAGTCTTCATTCTGATCAATGCTTGATCCAAGGAACTCTTTAACTATTGTGATTTCCTCACAGTCTAAATTGAATTTATGCAGCTTCTCCATGGTCACTATTTTTGTTTTCTTTAGGTTCAGCAGTAATCCTGCCTTTACACTTTCACATCAGCCCTTTTCACATCATATACAAACAGTTACTCGAAAATCGAAGCAAAGGCCTGACTTTCAGTGTCACACCACTGATCACAACACACACAGTGGTTTCATGGGCACATCATACATGTCATCACACAACTCATCCCTTTGCTGTTTTGCTTCTTTGTGTGTGAGGATCTCTTTCTCTCACAGTTTTTTTT
>NW_024821207.1:699-1824 GCF_019175285.1 Sceloporus undulatus | reverse complement strand
GATGGTGATATATATATATATATATATATATATATATATATATATATGAGATAACAATAAAATGTTCCCCCTTATTTTCCACCTATAATCTAGCAAAATACTGGCAAAATCAGTATTCAGGAAAATGAAGAAACATTAAACTAAATATAAGTGCAGATAAAGACTTAAAATGTAGATTTGTTCTCTAAGGGCTCGTACAGACAGGCCAAAATAAAGCTGCTTCGGGTCACTTTGGAGGTATGCTGTTTAAATGACACATGCATCTTAAGAAGCCAGAAGCAGCACCAAAGCTGTGCTCTGGTCCTTAGGACTGGAGCATGGCTTTGGTGTGGCTTCTGACCTCTTAGGACACATGCATCATTGAAACAGCATACCCCCAAAGTAGGCCGAAGCAGTTTTATTTTGGCCTGTCTGTACAGGCCCAAAACTGCATTTAACCACAGTTAGCATTTTAAAATTATAGACCAAATAATTCCCCCACCTGATTCATTTAAAAGAATTGAAAGTACAGCAAAGAAGGGACTATATCCAACACGAAGCCCATGAAAGTATCATGACTTTCTTGTCCTCCTCCTCATCAACTGCTCCAGAGGTTTTCCTATTCCTTTGAACAGGCTTTTAGAATATAAAGAAGGATTGGTGTCCCAGGATAAAGGGCAGTCTTCCCTATCTGTTCTATTCATGAAATCACATCATTGGATTGTAGTCATGTTTACTTACTTAATGATTTGTGATGAGGAAACTCAGTGGGGACATTATGGTGGTTTACAGACCGCCCCTTTGGGGCGGCCTGTACCTGCCCCTTTCCCCGATGGATTGGGGCCTCAGCTGCTACAATGGCAGCCCTGAGCCCCCGATCCGCCACTTTTCCAGGCTGCAGGGAAGCGGCAAAAGGCCGTTTCCCCGCGACCTGGAAAGGGGTGTCCTTGGGGCTTCAAGCCCCAAGGACACCCCGACAGCGGCGGGGAAAGGGAGAAAGGGGCCACTTGGCTCCTTTCTCCTTTGTGTCACTGTGTCCGGGAAAGCAGCCAAAGCGCTGATAAGGCAGCTAGTTCTCAAACAAACAACCCCCTCCCAGCACAGCAAAGTCAGTGTAAGCTACACAGTCCTAGAGAGTTGCAGTAG
>NW_024821207.1:0-599 GCF_019175285.1 Sceloporus undulatus | reverse complement strand
GGTTGTTTTTAATCTTGTATATTGTCTGCACTTCGGTGCATTTTGTTAGCCGCCTTGATCGTTTGGAAGGGCGGGGTACAAATAAAAATTTTATTATTATTATTATTTATAGTCTATAAAGTACATGATTATTTTCTTTTGGCATTCCTTGGTGTGTTCCATTAACCATCCTATGTTTGCTATGTGGTCCCTAGACACATTTGTTGTTGCTGCTGGTAACTGCTCCTGAATCATGCTTGACTCATGGCAACCCTGTGGATGAGACACCTCCAAGAACCCCTATCTTCCATTTCTCTGCTTAGGCTTCATTCCCACTTACCCGAAAATTGGTTTCCAATCCGAATCAATGAATTGATTTGGAATAGGATTGTGGTTCCCACTGCATTTGCGCCAGATCAGGCAAGTGGAGGAGGATGGAACAGGTAGGCCAGGAGGAAGGAGAAAGCAGACTGGGGAGAAAGGTAGGAAGCATGTGTCCGGGAAAGCAGCCAAAGGGCTGATAAGGCAGCTAGTTCTCAAACAAACAACCCCCTCTCAGCACAGCAAAGTCAGTGTAAGCTACACAGTCCTAGAGAGTTGCAGTAGCTTTACCAAAAGGG
>NW_024821206.1:0-1824 GCF_019175285.1 Sceloporus undulatus | reverse complement strand
ACACCAGGCTCTTTATTTTTGATAGCTATATGGCAGATAGGTATAGAATTTACTTCTCTGTGCTGCAAAAAGCTGTACCTATTGAATTTAGCCAGAATACGGATTTGGTTTTGATATGAATTTATCAAAGTGTAAGATGTCTTCCCCTCCTTTTTGCAAAACTGAGATGGAAAGACTTGATGTTAAAGATCACTGACATGTGAGAGAAAGTAAAACTGACAGATTCATCCATCTCTGCTTGAGGACACCTGGCAAACTGTCAATGTTTCCCTCATAAACTGGGCCACCTCCTTAAAAGTAGGGATGGGAAAATCTGTCTTGCATTCAAATATTGTAGTCCTCACATTCTTCCCACTCTGAATAGAAAATGAAGTTTTGGTAAATGAGTTCTGGCAAATTCCTATCACAGCAAACCAAGAAAGGAAAAATAACATAACCTTCACCCAGCTCCTTCTTTACTTAAAACTAAACATTTGGGTATGGACAACTATGGCAACAAAAAAATCAGCCAGATAACAAGGCCAAACTGCAAGTTTGGTGGTCTATTAGGTTATGAGGTCCTTCCCCTTTTTTCAATAGGAAGAAAGGAGATCAGGATGCCACTGTGGTTGGAGAGGCTGAGCAACATCCCCTGGAGACTCGTGGATGGCCTTAAAATACCACTGCCTTTCTTTACTTAGAAGTATGGCATTGTGCTGCAGTTTATCTTTGTGACCAAACCAGAAGAAAGTGGGTGAGGAAAACAAGGGTAAATAAAGAGATCTGAAGGCTCATGCAGTTGGTGAACTTTGCTTTCATGTGACTGCCTAGCATTTGTTCAGACTTAACCTTGTCTTTTTTGTTTGTTTGTGCTGAAGGATGAATGCACCAGCTATAGCTCGGAATTGTCTATCTGAGTTTTAAGGAGGCTTAAAATAAGCTTATGCAGAGCAATAGTTCTCCTCATTAACTCAAGGCATATCTCCTCACCTCTGATGAAAGCTGCCACACTGCAGAAGTAATACAGTTTGACACCACATTAATTGTCATGGCCCCATTCTATGCTATAGAATCCAAGGATTTGTAGTTTGTTGTGGTGCTAAAGCTATCTGATTAGAAAGAAAAAGACTGAATATCTCAGAAAACTACAAGTCCTAGAATTCCATAGCACTTAGCCATGGCAATTAAAGCAGTGTCAATTTGCATTAAGTGAAGAGAGTATTTCGGGTGCCTGGCAGAAATTAAAAATACAATGGCTAGCATCCTATTAGTTAGGCAGTGCAGTTACTGAATAGGAAACTAATACACAGGTACATTCCATTGATTCAATGTGTCCACTGTAGTTTGGACTACTAACCAGATTTAGGCCAACATGAGTTAATGCTTAGGACAAGCTGAGGAGTGAGTTTGGGAGTTATAAATTCAGCAGCAGTAGCAGAATATTTAGAAATGGAGCCATAGAAAATTAAGTGAAAGATGCTCAAAAAGAGGTAGGAGATCAGGAGGTGAGGAATCATGAAGAGACTGTAAAGAGTAACCAAGCTCCAATATGACATCATTGTCAGGGTAAGGCTGGCAAGACCAAAGTTCAAGATACCACTCAGCCGTGAAATTCATTGGACGATGTTAGACATCACCTCTCAGTCTAAACTGACTTCACAGAACTATGGGTGAAGATAAAACGGGGTGTTGCAAGAGCAATTATATGTGCCGTGTCACAGAGATATTGGAGAAATATTTCCGATTATATAAAGAGAGAAAAAATGTGTCAGACAAAGATTATGATTCTGGGGGGGAGTGGGCTCAGCAACAGTAGGACTACTAAGGTTGTTATCTAAACAGTTT
>NW_024821205.1:0-1824 GCF_019175285.1 Sceloporus undulatus | reverse complement strand
AAGCTGCTGAGGCAAGTAAGGAAGACAGCTTGTTTTCTTGATCCCTGCCCCTTTGGCTGGCCATTCAGGGAGGAGATGCAATTACATATAAAATACAACATACTGTACTGTATTATTAATGCATCTCCATCTTGTTTAAAAGAAACAGTGATTAGACCACTTCTGAAAAAGTCCTCCCTGGATTCCCTGGACCTTAACTAATCTTTTTTTAACAAGGTGACCAAGAAGGCAGTTGTCTTCCAACTCCAGATAGTTTTGGATGACACACACTTCCTTGACTCTTTTCAAACTAGCTTCAGAACAGGATATTGAGCTAAGACTGCTACAGTTGCCTTAGTGGGTGAGCTTTTTCTCAGCACTGATAGGGGGACTGTATCTCTGTTAGTGTTTTTAGACATCTTAGAGGCATTCAATAACATAGTCCATGGTCTCCTTCTAGAATGCCTGCGAGGTGGAGGTTGGGAATTGGAGGCACTGGTTTGCAGTAGTTCTCATCTTACCTCTCAGACAGGTTCCAGATGGTGATGCATGGGGATAGTTACTCAGGTCAAAATCCCATGAATAAACCACAAGTAGCTTTCACACTATAGCAATTGTGCAAAAAAAAAAAGTGTATTCTTGAATGAAATGGAAATGCATTTCCGATATTTTTCCGAAAATGCTTATTTCCTGGTTCATGTCATTTTCTTATTGGATTCTAAGTGGTTTGCCTGCAATGTCGTGTGAAAACCATTCACGCAATTGTGCCTAATACTCTGGATAACCCTGGGTTCTGACCCTTTTAAACTTCCAATTTTCCCTGTATGATAAACTCCTTAGAATAGTTATAATTCCATGCGTATTTGTTCATCATAGAGCTGGATGTTCAATCAGTTTCCAGTAATGGAAGCTGACATTTGTATAGCTTGTATACCTCAAGTAATGAACCAGAAGTATCCCTGGGCTTTATTTGTAACAGAAAATTAGGTACCTGTGGTGGAGATAAAGGCATAGAATGGGGATCATTTCCTTAAAGGAAGAAGAGTTCAAAATGTTTCCGCAAACATTTTATTCACAACTATTACTTACATGTAAAATGAAACAAGATAAGTAAAGAAAAACATTTTGAATCTTCTGGTCACTACTTAAAAGTTTCTTTCAAGATTCATCTAGAGGTAATTTTTTCTCTTTCACAGCCTCCCCTGTTCTTATAATTTTCATTTTGATGGACATATTCATATATTTATGTTTTTTTTTCGTGCTGGAGATAATTGATGAGGCAAGTGAATCTTTCCCTCTCTTTTCTCTGTTTTGCTGTTATTGAGTGCTCAGTAAGGAATTGGGAGGCAGCTGTTATTTAACTTGTCTGTTGTAGACACACACACACAGCGACATCAGGACTGGCTAGAATAAAATCCCACTATTTTCCAGCTCAAGCTTTTTGGCATTATTTACTGTAGACACACTGCTGCAGCCCAGATCCAAAAGTCTGTTTCTTCAGCCTTCTCCATCCTCCTAATGCCAAAGCTGCTAAAAAAAACCTGAAGAGTGGGATATAAATGCTCTAAATAAATAAAATAAACAGGGGCACGTATGAACATAAAAATATTTCTTTGCAAAGCAGCTTCTTTGTCAGAAGTTTTTTTTAAAATGAGTATGCTTGTATTAGCCAATATTGTAAAAGACTAGAAAGGAACTACTGAGATTTAATTACATCTCAGCATTGAATTGTTCTTAAAGTGTGAATTAATTTGTGAAAGAGTTATCTAATCCTGCCTTGAAACATTTTAATCCCCCTCCCCCCACTTTTGAGCCTATTTCATAAGTTTAAAATGGGATGGGGAG
>NW_024821204.1:0-1824 GCF_019175285.1 Sceloporus undulatus | reverse complement strand
AGTCCACAGTCTCCTGCCAGCAACTGAGTTTGCACAGTGGAAAGGGGCCATCGGCATTTACTGCCTTTACAGAGGTGTAAAGAAAACCTCAAGCACCTTCACGTTCAAGCCAAGGTATATGCCTTGACTTTAAAAAGTTTTGGGCCAGAATCCACCCAGAACTGCATTCTTCCTAGGCAAGCATGATGGAGCATGGTACACTGGAAGTCCTCCAATGGGTTCCACTACTGCCTGAGAAAGAGTGGGTAAGGGATCTCCATAGCTGCACCATCCTCCTTAAAGGTGGCAGTGGGAGTAAACCCTCTTTGCTTTAAGAGGCTTTTAAAAAAATCCTGATTGTACTGTGTCTCAGCTGCTGTTTTAAACTGTTGTCTAGGTTTTCCTTGTTAATTTGCTTCTATGGGTAGAGAAGGAGGTTGGTTCCTGGCAATCACTGATAGTAATGGCTTTAAGCTAAAATAAGGTGGTATTCTGGGTCCTGCCCTTTCCTCTTTCACCTCACCCACTACAGGCATATGTCCTCCTTGATCTTGCTCTCCATAGTTCCAAACACTTCCCAGCAGAGACATACTGTACTCAGACAGGTGTGGCTGCACACAGGCCCCAAAGTTGGCAGTTGGTGGGGAGCAAGCCTGCCAGCCTCCTGAAACAGAATTGGCTCCCCGTGGATCAGGGCGAGTCTCCTCTGGCATCCTCTTACCTGGAACTGAGCGCTGATGCTGGGGGGCTTCTTCTTCTTATGCAAGTGCAGGAGGGATTTTGTGGTCCGGTCATGCAACGTCATGCTCACAATGAGCTTCAGGGACTTTGAATCCAGCAAGTTCTGCAACCGAGGGGAATTGACTAGGCTTACGACCACACAATGACTGAGCTAACCACAAGAAGCCCGGCCCTGAAATCACATCCACTCGACATCCTGAAACATGAGAGTTTCATTTGTGCCCACTCATATGCTTGCTGTGTGTGGCTGTTTTGTTGCCAGCAAAGGTGGTAAGGATGAGGGCAAGTGAACAATTGGAGAGAATGGTCAACAGCTACAATTTTGACAAACTAGTTGCCCTCCTTTCTGCTTTTCATCACTTCTGACTACCTGAGTATGTTTTTGGTAATGTTTCATAAAGAGCTAGTGTTTTGTTTTAAAAGAAAGCTGAGATTCTCAGTTGCTCCATATCGGGACCTCCACTTATCCTGCTGCTATGGCACCAAAGTTACTACCACCCTTGCTGACGTGCTGTTACTCAGACACCATGGTGGGTTACAGACCGCCCATTTGGGGTGGGCTGTACCCGCCCCTTTCCCCGGTGTATCTGGGCCTCAGCTGTTAGAACAGCAGCCGCTGAGGCCCCGATCTGCTGCTTTTCAGGCTGCGGGGAAGCAGCAAAATGCCGCTTCCCCGCAGCCTGAAAAGGGGTGTCCTTGGGGCTTCAAGCCCCAAGGACACCCCGCGGCGGCGGGGAGGAGGAGAAAGAGGCCGCTTGGCCCCTTTTTCCCTTGCTTCGCTGGGCGCAGCCGTCTGAAGGCTGCGCCCAGCGACGCAAAGCGGTGCCGCAAACCAGGAAGGAGCTCTGAAATGGAGTTCCTTCCTGGTCCGTGCAAAGCGCGCACTAAACGACCTGGCATGGACCGACAATATCACGTCCGCGCCGCCCCGTATAGAGGCGGCGTGGTTGTGACATCGTCATGGCGGCCCCCATGTGGAAGGGGAGCCGCCATTTTGTACGGACTCAGTCCATACTAGGGTTAGAAGGGTGCGGAAGGACAGGTTGCTCACCTGTAACTGTGTTTCTTCGAGTGGTCATCTGCGAATTCACACAAATGGGTTAT
>NW_024821203.1:0-1824 GCF_019175285.1 Sceloporus undulatus | reverse complement strand
TGCAGAAAGAGACCAAAGAGGGCGACACCCCCAGGCCAGCCCATCGCGCTCCGTTCCTCCCATCCAGTAAACCCAATTTCAGAGGCTGATAGTTCCTATTTAAATACTCCGATTCCTGTCCCAAATCAAGGGGAAATTGTAGGTTCGACCCTTCTATTTTTTTGACCCGCGTTAAATGACGATAACACGGATCAAATAAAAACCCTGTTTACGATTCGATTTTAAGTGGGAACGATTGCGGGTTACTCTAGAACTGTTCTAGAGTTAATTCGGTTTCCAATAGGAACGCCATTTCTTGGATTCGATTGGTAACCCGGTGTAAAGGCCAGTGAGAACCAGCCCAAAATAAAGCAAGCTTGATCCAAAACACTGCAGAAATAATCCCGTTTGAGAATGCTTTAACTACCCTGGCTGGGAATTCTGAGAACTGTAGTTTTGTGATACATTTAGCCTTCTCTTTCAGAGAGCTCTGGTGCCACAATAAACTACAGTTCTGAGGATTCCTTAGCCCCTGAGCCAGGGCAGTTAAAGCAGTCTCAAACTAGATTATTTCAGCAGTCTTTTTGAACCTTTGTTATTTTAAAAGTCACTTTCCTATTCTGATGAAATACATCCCATTTAAAAGGGATTTTGTATCTTATCTACAATGTTCCTATTGTTAGATCTCTTAAGATTTTTATACTGAAACTTGTTTTTTTTTTAATTACTTTAAGTGAGTGTAGCCTGTTGCCTCACTCCAGCCATTATATGAGAGTTCTTGTACAAGAGAACTCTTAACACCAATGGCATCGGTGGGCAATTGGTGTTAAGGCATGAGTAGGCAAAATGAAGACCGTGGGCTTTATGCAGCCCCTTTGGACCATTTTTGTGGCCTCTAGGGCTTCCAAAGGGTCAAAACAATTGGATTTTTTTCTTTCGGAATGACCCCAAATGCACTCTAGGAGGTGTGGAAGTCATTTTAACCAGGTTTGAAGGCCCTCAGGGGTCAAAAACATTTTTTTACCCCCAAATGTTCGAAAATCCTGCCTGGGGATATAGGGTGCATTTCCGTCACATTTTGCTGCTCATTTTGTGATGTTGTTGTGGCCTGATCCAGCTGAAGGAGGGGTGGCTACATGCCGCCCCTTTGGGGCTGTTTGTACAACCCCAAAATTCCCAAAGAAAGATGACATTTGAATTAAATAGATGAGAGCAGTCAAAGGACAGGCTTTTCATGGCATTTAGATTGAGAGGTAGATTCCACCTACACAGGTGTTTCTGTAATGTCAAATAATTATAACAAGTCCCAGCAGTACTCATACATCTTAAAACACAACAGCTGTATTTTGTCACTCTGTCAACTCATATTGATGATTTCTTACACATCTTACATCCATAAGAATGGATGCATCTCCTATCCCAATAATAATAATAATAATAATAATAATAATAATAATAATAGGATTTATTTATATGCCGCCCAATCACTGGGAATCCGGGCGGCTTACAACAGAGGGGATAATAGACGGTTCCCTGCCCTCAGGCTTACAATCTAAAAACACACAACACAAAAGGAGAAGGGAATGGTGGGGGGGGGAGGGGACCAGGTCCAGCATTCTTCTCTCCCTCTGAGGCCTGGACCAAGGCAGATGGACTGGAGGGAGGGCTCTTTTTCTTAATCAAGGCCAGGCCCGATGGCGTTGGGCCTGTCCTTTCACTCCCTCCCAGGCCAGAAGATGACAGTTGGAAGGAGGGAGGGGAGGGTTCTTCCTCTTCAGGCCTGATGGCATTGAGCCTGTCCTTTCACTCCCTCTAAGGCCTGAGTCTGTCCATGTTGAGACTTTT
>NW_024821202.1:57-1824 GCF_019175285.1 Sceloporus undulatus | reverse complement strand
GCGGGAGGGAGCAGGGGCCGGCGGAAAGGCGCCCGCAGGCCGGATCCGGCCCGCGGGCCAGAGGTTGCCGACCCCTGTGCTAGAGGGTGATCTGTTTAAATTTAGGACTCAGAATACCAATTAAAAAATAATCCAGGTGATACCCAAGATTGCATCAAACAAAAACAAGCATTTACAGTGACTCATGAATACTCATAGCCAGCAGAAAGCCCACAATAATACAGTGGACTTTCAATATCCATTGGCTTGCCATCCGCAGATTTAAACATTGGCAGATGGCAAGCCCCATTGCATTCAATGGGTGTGTGTGCCACACCCACCATTAAGGACAATGGGATTTGAGCTTCCATGTTTTCCGTTATCTGCAGGGGGGTCCATAATGGATCCCCTGAAGATAAAAAGGGTGAACTGTATAATACTGAAGGTACAGTGTTTTTAAAATTACCCGTATTTTCCGGCGTATAAGATGACTGGGTGTATAAGACGACCCCCCAACCTTTCCAGTTAAAATATAGAGTTTGGGATATACTCACCGTATAAGACTACCTCTCTTCCAAAGCACACCAAATACAAATTTAAAAAACACACATCAGATTTGATTTCAATATGGTAATTTTAATTCAAATGACATGCAGGTACTTAGCAGGAAATCTTGTTATATACAAAGCCTATTTGGATTGGTCAGCTCTCCCTGCCTGCCCAGCCCTCCCTGTCTCCAAGACTATCAGACGACAGCTGTTTTCATACGATGGTCGCATACGGTGGGGATGTGGCCGCAGCCGTTTTTAAGCTTCCCCGACCATATGCTGCGATCGCAGATTCTCCAGTCTGGCTCAGAAGTTTCAGCACCTGCCCTATAAAATGACACCCGGCGTATAAGACAACCCCCGACTTTTGAGAAGATTTTCCTGGGTTAAAAAGTAGTCTTATACGCTAGAAAATACAGTAGTTTCTGGACAGATTATTTTCTCTTTCCCCACTATTTAAAAACACAGCACAGCTGCTTCTAATTCAATCTGCTTGACAGAAGGTCATAATATAGTTTGGCAGATTTTTTTTAAAAAAGAAAAGAATTATTTAAAATATTTTAAAATACATAGTACACACTTTGTTCATTCTGTAATGCTCTATAAACACTGCAATGGTTACAAACACTGTAACGGAATTGGGGAAAAGAAATGGGTTGTTTCAGGAGGAATTCACTGTGCTCCTTAAAAGTTAAAAGACCAAAACTTCTATAAAACATCTTTCAATGGCCATATTTAATAATTAATCTCAAAACACACATCTTGTGAGTCTTGTAAAAACTTATTCTTTTTATCTGAAGAACTACTGAAGTCTATGCCACCAAGACTTCCATTAACTGTAGCAGCAGCTGCTGCAGCTGTTCCAAGAGTCAAACCAAATACATTCTGCCCAAGCCCTGCAAACAATGCAGCAATTGTTGTCTTACTGTCTTCATGCATCCATTTCAAAAAATGAGTTATAACATTAGTTTTAAAGAAATATAGTGCAAGTAATGAGAACTGAAAACTGTATATCACATATGTATTGATTGGGCTATCTCACTGTGCAGATCTTAGAAACATTTTGGAAGCAATATGAAAGCAATATATCTTGCAGCACAACTCTACACATGCCTATTCAAAACTTACTGAGTTCAATATAATATAGGTGACCTAAACACAAGAACATTAGATTTAGAGATATAATAATAATAATAATAATAATAATAATAATAATAATAATAATAATAATAATAATAAT
>NW_024821201.1:0-1825 GCF_019175285.1 Sceloporus undulatus | reverse complement strand
GAATAAATCCCATAGGGATTTATTGTTTCGGGTTACGAAGTTTTTTTGGGTTACGAAAAAACGCCGGCGCTGTTTTAAATGGAGCCGCGGCAGAGCCGCGGCTTTTTTTCCCATTAGCGCCTATGGCAATTCGGGTTACGAAGGTTTTCGGGTTACGAAATTAGCCGCGGAACGAATTAATTTCGTAGCCCGAGGGAGCAGTGTACTTCCAATTTCCCTTATCTGATAACGTCAAGACAGATGCTATTGAGCTCGATGATGAGTAGAAACGACAAGACAATTGTGTACAAATAGTCCACTAACCCTTAGTGGTTTCACCCACCCCCTTGAACTTCACAACTACCCTTCAAGGAAATGTCTTAAGTGGATGTCATGTTCACATCCATGTTGATGACAGGTACGAGTTTTGCCACGACACTCAGTATCCTTCCGTTAGTGTCAAAAGTGATAACATCTGTATTATGTTCAAGGTGCAGCGAGGGAGCCAGTGGGTCAACCTGATGGGTGGCAGTCAATGTCAATACACATTTAGCGTAAAGGCCCTTCTGTCCTCCGTAGTCAGTGGCAGCGTAAAACCGGTGCTTAGCATGTAACTTCAAGCGACAGGAAAAGTTAGACTGTACACTGTTAATTACATACTGTAATAACCTTAGTACTGTGCCGCATTTTGTTTTCCAACATTTCTAATAGAAAAGAAATTATTATTATTATTATTTTAATCAAAGGAGGCAATGTTGGTGAAATTTCTCTCTGGGGAGTGGAGCGTTTATTTATTCTGATATGTAGGAAGATGTATATCCTAACTTCCTTATGCTTTTACTACTCAAGGATTTAAAACCTGAAGACTTGCTGACAGTCACCAAGAGCACAGAGCAGTGTCATATGCTCCTTGGAGAATGCTATTTAAATGATGCCTGGGTCCTAAGAGTCCGGAGGTTGCGCCAAAGCCACACTCCGTTCCTAAGCACCGGAGTGCAGCTTTGGTGCAGCTTCCGGATTCTTTGGATGCATGCATCATTTAAGCAGCATGCCTCCAAAGAGACCCCAAGCAGCTTTATTTTGGCAGTTTGGAACAGGCCAATGGTAATCTTTTTGATCCAGGGAGCAGTGGTTAAATGCCTGTGCTGCAGCCACAAGGTTGTGAGTTCGATCCCTGGGGGCTCCAAGGTTGGCGCAGCCTTCCATCCGTTCGTAGGTCAGTAAAACGAGTCGCCCGCTTGTTGGGGGCAATTGGCTTACAGATCATAGGAGTGCTTAGATCAAGGGAAGTAATAGTATCACTCTCTTCTGCTTTGGTCAGGCCTCAGCTGGAGTACTGTGTCCAGTTCTGGGCAAGTCAAAAAGGATGTGGAAAAACTGACGCGTATCCAAAGGAGGGCCACCAAAATGGTGAAGGGTCTGGAAATCATGCCCTATGAGGAACGCCTTAGGGAGCTGGGGATGTTTAGCCTGGAGAAGAGAAGGTTAAGAGGTGATATGAGAGCCCTGTTTAGGTATTTGAAGAGGTGTCATATTGAGGAGGGAGCAAGCTTGTTTTCTGATGCTCCAGAGAACATGGAGCAAGTTACAGGAAAAGCGATTCCACCTAAACATTAGGACACATAAGAGCTGTTCAACAGTGGAAGATGCTCCCTTGGAGAGTGGTGGAGTCTCCTTCCTTAGAGGTATTTAAACAGAAGCTGGATGGCCATCTGTCAGAGATGATTTGATTGTGAGTTCCTGTATGGCAGAATGGAATTGAACTGGATGGCCCTTGTGGTCTCTTTCAAGTCCATGATTCCATGATTCTAGTTCACTGATTAGCAGCATAGAAATGTACATGTCA
>NW_024821200.1:0-1825 GCF_019175285.1 Sceloporus undulatus | reverse complement strand
TTCCTGTCAATTCTCACCTGAATCCTAACCTGTAATATTGTTTTATGTGTGGGCCAATCTGTCATTTCTAGGAAGCTGCACAGATGTTAATTTAAGCATGATAAAAGCTCCATTAAACCCAACGAAATCTGTCATACCCCTATCTAAGCAAAGGGAACCATGAATGAAATTGATAATTTTCTAATAAACAATTGCATTCAAAATGAGTAATGAAGTGGTGGCCTCATTATTTCATTATATATTTCAAAATGTAAAAGGTGTTTATTGCTGTTTAAATGACTGGATGTTTAGACAATATTAATTTTTCAAAATTGTGAATTGCTGTTGATATTTTTCTAGAAGGGGGAGCTAAATGGTTTAAGCCAATCAAGAGGGGGGAAATCCCACCTCAGTGGAAAATGTGATGCAGGAATGTCGTGAATTTTTGTTATAAAGACAAGTTCATAAAAACAGTAGGTACTCTGCAAGAGACCTTCAGAAAAGAGAGGATGCTGTGGATGAGGGCTCCAATTTTAATCAGGTAAACTCTCATTTAGACCCAAGCAAGTTAAATTCAGCTTAGTTACAAAACAGAGACCACACAGCCTTCATCAAATCCATATTGTTGACTAAGAAGCAAAACAGAGGGAAAAATACAACCTAGAACTGAAAATACTGTTCTGGAGCATCTTTGTATGGGCTTACAGACTAGTGGACAAGGAGTTTATGAAGTATTTATAACAGTTTTCTATCATTGTCATCCAAGAATCATGGGTGGAGGATGTTTCCAGCCTACATCTTTAGGTTATTAGGATTTTCACTGCTCCAAGTGTAAGATGCCATAAAATGGATTGGTGCCTTAGTAGTTTTTGTCTCAGTGGAAGTGGAGGATAGTGTTGTGACAAACCAATTTTTTTCTTCTCATCCATTGAGAATTTGATGAGAATTTTTTTAAAAAATATTTGTTTCAAAAGTCCCACTTTTAAAAGGTTATTTTGTCTCTCCCTGTCAGCAGCTAGAGAAGTATTTTTCACAGATTTCCCAAATTACAATAAAAGATAAGTTGAATATTTACGCTAATTATCTGTGTTGGTGCTAATTTAATTTGCATTTCAAACTCAATTACCATGTCAAAAAGAAGTTTAAAGAACATTCCCCCGGCTGAAAAAAACTGAAGGCACACAAAAAGGAAAAACAAACAAACCCCAGTCTCAACAAATAAATGTTGATTGCAGCCCCAACAAGAAATGGTAGAGTTGGGGGGATCCTCAAGGACCATTCAGTATAACCCCCTTCTGCTATGAAGGAATACACAGGAAAACAGTGGACCCTTGTTATACACTGGGGTTTGGTTCCAAGACCCCCCGTGGATAACAAAATCCATGGATGCTCAAGTCTCATTAAATATAATGACATAGCAAAATAGTGTCCCTTATAAAAAATGGAAAATCCAGGTTTGATATTTGAAATTTATACTTTTTTGAACGTTTTCAAAATGTGGATGCTTGAATCCGTGTATGAAAAATCTGGGTATAAGAAATGCCGACTTAGTCTGTAGTCTGACCCCCTGTTCAACATCATAATGGCACTGGAAGATGTGACCAACCAAGGGTTTTTGTGGCATAAAGAGGAGTTTTGCCATGGGCTGTCCCTGAAGCTGAGACAGTGTGATCCTCACAGGAGAGAAGGGCTGGGCTGGGCTGCTGCCAAGCAGGAATTCTGCCATGGAGGAATCGTAGCATTGGAAGGGATTCTCAAAGGTCATCTTGTCCAACCCCTTTCTTCTACCATGAACTTCATCCTTTAGGGGAAGTGTGACCCCGTTCAGGACAGGTGGGTAAATTTC
>NW_024821199.1:0-1825 GCF_019175285.1 Sceloporus undulatus | reverse complement strand
GTAGTCGAGCGGAGCTCGACTACCACCCTGGCCCAATTCAGGAAGGATCTGAAAACCTTCCTGTTTCAACAGGCATTCCCCGAATAAAATCCTGTGGGCCTCCCTCCTCTTTCGTGGCCAAGAGGTTGGGCTATGGGGCTTTTCTGTCTGTTATTTTTACTGAATGTTTGATGTATTGGTATTTTAATCTTTTGTATTGTATGTATTGTTTTAATCTTTGTTGTAAGCCGCCCTGATTGCAGGAAGGGCGGGATATAAATAAAAATTTTATTTATTATTTATTATTTATTATATTTATACCCAAAAACTAGTCTCAAGTGATGGGCTATCTGGTCAGGTAACACAGGCTGAATGTCTTTTCCCAGGAAACAACAATAAGATTTTGGACCAGTTGATGGCCAATTTAGTGTGACAAAAACAGTGTTTGGATCAAGATATTCCTCAGATGGATAGACAGGGAAATTTGACTTGGGACACAACAGGGGCGAGGTGTGAGGAAATTCTTTGTCTCAAGTTGCAAGAAGAAATGCAGAATACTTGGGGGAAAGAAGGTACACTTAATTCACAGATTTAGATTTTATGGTCTTGTTTACCTGGACGTACACATGCATCAGAACATTTTTCTTTCCTCCTGGGAACCTTACCCCGTGTTCCTGAAAGGTTGTCAATCACTCAAAAATATACTGTCTTCAGATATGATAATACAGTTGGCCCTTGATATACGCGGACTTGCCATCCGTGGATTTAAGCATCTGCAGATGGCAAACCCATGTTCTTCCCAATGGTGGCACGGCCAGGCCAGAGAAGCCGCTGCAGAGCACATAAAGTTAACTCGGGACCTGCTGGGCTGCCTCCGCCCCTTCCACACTCTTGTCAGACGCTGCTCAGAGGGAGCTGTCAATCATCTGGTCCTCCTCTCTGGGTGATTGACGGCTCCCTCCGACCAGTGGCTGACAAGAATGTGGAAGAGGTGGGTGCGGAGGCAGCCCAGCAGGCCCTTAGCAAACTTGTTGTATTCTGGCCAGGAGCAGCTTCTCTGGCCTTCTGAGCCCTTGGGGGAGGCAGGTAAAAAGCCCTGTTTTTCCTGATGGTGGGGTGGCCATATGGCTGTGCTACCATTGGGAACAATGGGACTTGTGCATCCATGGATTTTGGTATCCTCTGAGGGCGTCTGGAATAGATTCCCTGTGGATACCAAGGGCCGACTGTATGAAGACCTCAAAATACAGTGCATGATATGCAGGGGTGCTAACAATGGGCTGGATGAATGCTAATAAACTGAAGCTGGATCCTGAAAAGATAGAGGATCTGTGAATTGGTGATCCTCAGGCCTGGGGATTAGATAAGGTAAATGACCTGAATGGATTTGCACTGTGCCTGAAGGACCAGGTGCTTTGCTTAGGAGTGATCCTAGCTTCATTGTTGTCATTGCAGGCCCAGGTGGACTCTGTGGCTCAGAGTGCATGGGGCCAGTTTCAGTTCTTCCAGCTTAGCCATAGTCCAAGTAGTAATTTTACAATTAAACTAATACAATGCACTCTGTGTAGAACTACCCTTAAAGAAAACTTGGGAGCTAGTACAAAATGCAGCAGCTAGACTGGTGATTGGGACACCATACAGAAAATACCAGCTTTAAAGGAGTTGTAGAGGCTGCCAGTATGCTTCCAGTCAGAATTCAGGAGACTGATGATAACATTTAAAGCCCTAAATGGCTTTGCACTGTGATACCTGAGGGAGTGCCTTCCTCCATATATGCCTGCCTGTGGTCTGTTGGGGGGGTTCACAGCTCATAGGGGCAATATATTGTGGGAGGACCTGGGAGAGG
>NW_024821198.1:0-1825 GCF_019175285.1 Sceloporus undulatus | reverse complement strand
TTAGGAGGAACTTCCTGACAGTAAGAGCTATTCAACAGTGGAATATATTCCCTCAGAGCATGGTGGTGTCTCATTATGGTTATTATTATTATTATTATTATTATTATTATTATTATTATTATTATTATTATTATTTTCTAAAGCACTACTTCTTTGAAGGGTTTTTAAGGTCTTTGAAGGTATTTAAACAAAGGCTGGGTGGTATCTGGTGGGGATGCTTTCAATGTGTATTCCTGTATGGCAAGCGGTTGAACAAGATGGTCCTTGTGGTCTATTCCAGCTCTATGATTCTAAAGTGGAATCATAGTGCCATGATAATGTAGTATAAAAGGGACCTCAGTCTTCATAGGAATGGCAATGAATTCAGCTTCCTTACCCACAGAGGCTACATTCTTGTAATTCTCCATCATCACATAATTGTACATAAGTCGCTGCTTCTTTGTCAACAGTTTCCATTCGTCCTCAGTGAAATATATCGCCACATCCGCAAAGGTCACCTGCAACAGAAAATAGCCCTCATCCACATAGTGATTAACCAAAAGGGGAGGAAAGCACATGGTGCATCCAAATATTATTTGATCACTTTAGAATTCAGTCCAGGGAATAAATGCTGTCAGCAAGAAAAAAGCTACTGCTGTTGAGATCCAGTTTGTCTTGAATGTTTTCAATATAATACATAATATAATTTCGGCCATAACTGGGATATTGAAGATGGATTAGGATACTGACTATCCCAACACATACAGTACATTTAGCCACCAAAGAATTATGGTGCATTTAGACATTTCTTGCCACATTTCATAGGCAAACATCATTTTTAATCACAGTTCTGGGGAGCACTCTGGGCTTGAAGACCACTGGGCCCACCCCATATTTAGATCCAAAAATGTTCTCCCATAGCCCCCAACATTTCACAGATTGGAAAAGTAAGACACATGTGGACAAGCAACCCAGAATGCAGTGAAGATGGCCAAAGTTGTTTATGAGGAAGATCACACAAGCTAGGAAGGCACAGCAGTTTGCTTTGGTTTCAGCCTCCTGGGAAGGGCCATATCCTGCCTCCTTTTTTCCTCTTCTCTCCCCACTTTTGAGTTGATGGGCTGCAAACTCAACTGCACTCAGGAACTGAAGTGAGCTGAGAAGGGGGAAAGTGGGAGAGGAGAGAGCAACCGGGACATTTTTAAAAGTCCATGAAGAAGTGGGTTACAGAGGATTAACCAGGACTGTCTCTGCCAAACTCAGACAGTATTTGATTTCCTTCCTTTCATAAATTGGCCCAGCAGTGACACAGATGAAGCTAATAGGATAGTGACTCACCAAAGAGCTGTTGTACCTCGGCATCCTCTTTCTGTTGGAGCCCAACTCCCTATGCTTGGCCTCTGTGTCGGCTATCAGGTGGGCAGGGGGGCCTGGTGGCCCTGCACTTGGTCACTTCCAACAAGAGAGGCCCCAAAGCCATGTACAAGGAGGCCGAGATGGAGTTTCTGAGAAAAGGGACCAGGGTTAGGATTGGCTTGGCAAGAAACCCTACAGCACTCAAAAACACAGAGAATAGCATCCTGCTGGTGACACACACAGATGACATATGCCTAGGGATGCCATATCCTGGTGGCCCCCAGGACAATTCTGCTTTTGGGCCCCCCCTACCTGCCCTGGTCCAGTTCCCCCCCAACCCTGGCCTTTGTCCCGCCTCCGGGCCGGCCCCGCTGATGCGACCATTGCTGTAGTCGCTAACCCACCTCCTCCTCCTCTTCTTGGGCAGCGCTGCCCTCCTGCTCCTGGGCAGCGCCGCCTTCCTCCTCCTCGCCAGCGCTGCCGCCGCCGC
>NW_024821197.1:0-1825 GCF_019175285.1 Sceloporus undulatus | reverse complement strand
ACCATGTGTTCCCTTTACATGCTGCCTGTGCAAACATTTTTGCCTCCCACTGTTGGGTCCTTGCACTGTTTGTCTTGTTCCCTCTATGACAGTTTGGCTATTTTCTCCAGCCTTTTTGCCTTCCAGAATACTGTCTCCCTCCCCCATATATCTCAGTTTAAAGCCCTCCTGATCTAGTTCTTGAGACTGTTGGCAAAAACATTTCTTCCAACTGGCGTGAGATGCAACCCATCCGTTGCAAGAAGTCCCTCCTCATGGAACCGCAGCCCATGATCAAAGAATCCAAATCGTTCCTAGCGGCACCATCTGCAGAGTCAGTTGTTCACATCCACTATTTTCCTCTCCCTTCCTGGACCGTTCCCTTCAACTGGCAGAAGAGACGAGATGACAACCTGTACATCCCTTCCTTTCAGCTTCCTACCAAGTGCCTCGTAATCCCTGTTGATGTTCTGCAGGCTGTGTCTTGCAGTATCATTGGTATCACAAACCTCTGATGTTAGGTGGAGTTAGTTTACCCCTGTAATATCTCTTCAAAATATAGGCACACTTCAATTAACAAAGCCTCAGACAAAGAAATTCAATTTACAGTCTTTTTATGCTCATCCAGCCCATCCTTTTCCCCCTTGACCTCTGCTTAAATGGATTTTTTAGCAGACACAGCATTGTTAGGATGGTAAAAGAGGACTTTCAGTGTTAAGCTGCAGCAGCATGTCTGCAGTAAACACTGCAATAAAAGCTTGAGCTGGGAAAGAATGTGATTGTACTCTAGTCAATCCTGTCATATCTGTTTGACCTGTTTACAAGAGGCAAAGCAAACAGCAGCTGCCTCCAGAACTTGCATGAACACCAAAACAGAGAGAAAAAGGGAAAACAGATAAGCCTGCCTCACCAACTACCTCCAGCATGTTAGAAAAGCACAGATCTATAAGTCTGGCCACCAACATGAAAATCAAAAGAAAAGTGAGGACTAATGGTGGTGGGGAAATCATCCCTTGAATTAACTTTGGAAGGAGCTGTGGTCTCTAGAAGTTCAATATTGTTTTGTTTATTTATGCAAGGCTTACCTGACCTGCTGATTTCATTTCACATGTGCATAATTTTAGTTTAGAATAAAACGTTTGCTGAAACATGTCAAACTGCTCTCTTTTTTCATGTTGTAGGAACTCATTCTATTTTTTCCATGTTATTTCTGCCTCTGGTACTAAATTTTCTGTTAAAGATATAATACCCAGGAATATTTACTTTATTAAATGCAGTATACCTGTTTTGTTGGTGTTATGTTTCTTCAATTCATTTCTGACTAATGACAATTCACGGGGGTCTTGTGCCCCTAACCCCAGAGAATGTGGAGTGACAAGTGTGTGTGTGTGTGTGTGTGTGTGTAATTTGTATTCATCTTACTAGATTGTAATCTAGTATACTTCTTAAGTATATACCTTAAATTTTTCCATTACATCTTTAGAAAAAAACAAATCCACAAGAAACATCAAGCAAGGAAAATACAATACAATGCATTAGTACATTATTTGTTCGTTTCAATCTTGTTATCAACATTGTATTCACTTTTAACAAAGAATAAATTCAAAATAGCTAAATTACTTCCTTCTTGTTTTTGTTGTTATTTTCCTGAATAACTTTTGGTAGTGCTATAATAAAATGTATAATTTAGGATTGCTTATGATGAACCTGTCATACTTATTTGAATAGGTATAAATAGAAATGGTCAAGGAAATAAATTTGTATATTGAAAAATGGTTATTTATAGGTAGCATATACAAGTACTGTAACAGACTTAAGAATTTATATAATGGAAAATCTTTGGGTG
>NW_024821196.1:0-1825 GCF_019175285.1 Sceloporus undulatus | reverse complement strand
TAGATCAAAACATTTGGTTAGGATGTGAAATACACTTCAAACAGTCTCCTTTGATTACCCCTTTGTCTAGAGATCCTGTTAAACACTTAAAAAGGTCTCCCAAATTTGGAGAGCGGCTGCTACCAGCCACTCACTGCTGTTACCAGTCACTCTCAGCTGCGGCCAGCCACTCACTGTGGCTAGCCATTCACTGGGGCCAGCTAGCCATTCACTGGGGCCAGTCATTCACTGCTGGTACCTCTAGCTGCTGGTAGCCTCTCTCTGCTGCTGGCAGCACAGCTATCTATGTCAGTTTTAAAGTCAGTCTTTCTCTCTGACTTGTCTGCTTAACCAGACCTGCAAACCCCCCCCACACAAATTGGAAGATAGAACTTCTACATAAGGTGAGCATTTCCGTTAGAAAGCCTAATATCCATTCCACATTTACCACGTTATTTCCTGAGTCTTGTATGAATGTGTGAGCGTATGTGCCTGTATGTTTGAATCCTTGTTTCCAATAAAAGAGACATTGATAAAAGAGACATAGAGCCTCTGCCTCATTTCTGGATTTCTAGTTCCTGGTATACAAATCGAAGGGGCGATCCCATCTGAGGTGTAGTAACAGGCCTCCTCTCGTGACCTTGAGCTAATTAAATTCCCCATTGATAATTTGGTCACTGTTCACTGTTACACCACTTTCAGTGCTGTAGCTCCATTCTATGGGATCCTGAGATTTGTAGCTTTACAAGGTCTTTAGCCTTTTCTGCCAAAGCATGGAGGTGCTTCACCAAACTACAATTCCCAGGATTCAGTAGGATGGAGCCATGGCAGTTAAAGTGGTGTCAAACTGCATTATTTCTACATAGCCAGTGGTGGAGAAATCTGGGATTTGTGGTCCAGCACCATCTGCAGGTCTTCAGTTTCTCCACTTCTGTTTTAGTGCCATAAGGACTAGGGACTTGTTCTCCTTCTGAAGAAGGAACTTAATGTAAAGAACAAAAGTAACTTTCTGGCCTTGCATCGCACATCTTAGTGCAAATATTAAGACACAAACAGCGTTCAGTTCAGCAAACATTGGAGAAAGTCATGCCAGAAGTCCTCTTCAAAGAGGGTCATGGCATGCAGATGTTAATAAAATGCTGTAATATATAAAAAGCTGTGTGTTAAATTCATAAAATATATAGGGGTTTATTTGTATGATTTTAAAGCGATTTCTTGTTTGCTGTTATGTGCCTTCAAGGCATTTTCTTGGCAAGTTTCTTCAGAGGGAGTGTGCCATTGCCATCCTCTGAGGCTGAGAGAGTGTGACTTGCCCATTGTCACCAATGGCTGAGCCGGGATTCGAACCCTGGTCTCTCCCGTTGTCCTACGCTCAAGCCCCTATGCCACACTGGCTCTCTTTATTCTCTGCAGAACATTACAAAACAAAAGCTAAAAACATCCCATATAAACATACACTCATGCTTCTTATTCATGCTCAGAAACGGAGGACGTAATGGAATTCCTCTTGGGCAGAAGAAGGCTGTAATGTAGGACATGTCCTGGAAAAGGAGGACATCTCACGGAGACCACCAATGAAGACTAGACGCTATTGGCTGTATTTCGGAGAAAGGAACTGGCAAACCCACCTTGCCTCAGAAAACCTTTGAAATCCATGGGTTTCGCACAGTAGCCATGAGAAAAGGGAACGCAGCAGCCATGTCAAAAGCGGAGGAAAGACAAAAAACGAAACGCACCAATGAAACTTGCAATGCTTTCTTTTTTTAAAAAAGCTTTATCACAGCACCATTTCCATTCTCTTTAAAAAGTCACACGTTAAACTCAAATATAGGTTCGATGGTCTCAT
>NW_024821195.1:0-1825 GCF_019175285.1 Sceloporus undulatus | reverse complement strand
TCCCACATGGGAGAAACATTCTATGTATTCTTACATGGGAGAAGCATTCTATGTATTCCTACATTGCATTAGCATTCTATGTATTCCTACAAGGGATAAACTTTCTATGTATTCCTGCATGGGAGACAATTGCTACGTGGGAGAAGCATTCTATGTATTCCTACATGGGAGAAATATTCTATGTATTCCTTCATGGTAGAATCTTTCTATGTATTCCCATCTGAGAGACTTAATCAATATATTACTGCATGGGAGAATCATTCTATGTATTCCTACATGGGAGAAGCATTCTATGTATTCCTACATGGCAGAATAATTCTATGTATTCCTTCATGGTAGAATCATTCTATGTATTCCTGCATGGGAGACCTAATCAATATATTCCTGCAAGGGAGAAGCATTCTATGTATTCCCATGTAGGAGACTAAATCAATATATTACTGCATGGGAGAAGCATTCTATATATTCCTATATAAGAGTAGCATTCTAAGTTTGCCTGCATGGGAGACTTAATAAATATTCCTACATGGGAGAAGGAATCTATGTATACCTGCATGGGAGAAGCATTCTATGTATTCTTGCATCGTAGAATCATTCTATGTATTCCCATGTGGGAGAATTAATCAATATATTAACTGCATGGGAGAAGCATTCTATGTATTCCTAGATGGGAGAAGCATTCTATGTTTCTTCTTCGTGGTCTCTGCGAATCATACAAATGGGTTTTACTGCGCCTGCGCAGTCCTGCTCGGAACCTACTGGAATCACTGGGCAGAGTTTACTCTGCAACATATTGAAACTTTTTGGTGGTAACTCCGCCCACCCGTTATAAGGCCCCTGCCTTCTCGCTCTTTTCCCCAGTTCCTTTTTTCTGGCATGCTAGCTGCTTCTGGGAACTTTCGCTTGCTTCGCTTGCTTGGAATCACTTTCGTTTTTTGACCTCGGACTGTACTCTTGACCATTCTTTGTCTCCCACCCTTGGTAACTTCGATCCTCGGACTGTTGACCTCGTTACGGATTTTCCTCTGGCTTTGGCGACTTGAAGATGCCTGCACCCTTCAAGAAGTGCGACATTTGTGGGGGCAAGGTGCTCGTCCAGGACCCGCACTCCTCCTGCCTGCTGTGTCTTGGCAAGAACCATGATACCAAGGCCTGCCTGCTCTGCAGATCCCTCTCGTCTCAGGCCCGGAAAAACCGTGAGTCCCGGCTCACTTCAGCGATTGCCCTGGGCAAGGTGCAAGAGGGAGGTTCGCAGTCGTCCTCTGTCCTGCCTTCCGTGCCCCTCCTTCATCTTCTCGGGCCAGTGTGTCCAGCGTGACATCGGGAAGGGCCGCCATTCCTAGCGTGGTGTGTGTCCCAGCCGGGACAATCCCTTCCACCACCTCCGATGTGGCCCGTGGCTCGAAACCGCCCAGCGCCACCGACGAACCCTCCAAGCGCCCCCACAAGTCTTCGGGGACTGAGGGTACAGAGCCGGCCTCCAAACCAACGAGGAGATCGGAGGGCTCGCATTCTAAGAAGGCTACTGAGCCAGAGGTCCATCTTGTCTCGCCTTTGTCATCTAAGACATCCAAGGCATCTCGCCACGCTTCGAAGCCTAAAGAGCTGGCTGTGCCTTCAGGAGGGGCAAAGTCTCCAAGACCTTCCTCGTCGGCAGCGGCTGCTGTCCTCCTAGACCTCCCGGACAATCCTTTCTTCCCAACTGAGGAGGTTCCCAGGCCTGGGAAGAAGAGGCACCACAACAAGTCGGTTCGTGATCCTGCCCCGAAGAAGTCCAAGTCTTCCATGGATCGGCCCACCACCGACCCACCGAAGATGAAGGACA
>NW_024821194.1:0-1825 GCF_019175285.1 Sceloporus undulatus | reverse complement strand
GGGCCACAAGAAGGAGCGTCTTGGCAGCGTCCGGGCCGTTTGGCTGCTGCGGTTCCTGGACGCTGCAACTGGTGGCGGCAGCAGACCGCCACTTCTCGGCGGTCTGTAACACACCTATATCTCTCAGTTTGCAGAAACACACAGTCTAAATGATAACTACATTCTGATCTGCCTATTATTCCAAGCAGTGCCCATTCTTTTGTTAGAGCCTTATCAGAAATATAGTGGTGGAGAAGTATCTTTCTGCTTGCTTCTCTGCATATTGCCAAAGCACTTGCATTCTCTTCAGGTTCTAAAATCATGGGCGAAGGTCGTAAAACTGTCCCTTTTGCCAAATGGACTCTTCAAGCTCAACAAAAGGGACAGTTTTATGTCTGAAAGAGAATGAAATGCTTAAACATCAAGCAGAGGAGCACACAGAAAGACACTTCTCTTTCACCACATGTCAGGTTTGTCTTGCAATGTGATAAGGCTCTTAGAAATGAAGACCTAATTATATCATGCTCCATGTCCACTATATGTATTACACATGAGGAGAAGATGACTCAACAAAGGACTGCAATTTTTAGTTATGCATATAACCTTTATCTCTGTTTTGTCTTTTTCTATCTCTGCTTTTACACAAGAAGAAAGGGAGGTAGGAAAATATTATATGCATGTAGGCCTTTCAGCTACAACTCCCAGAATCCTCTGGCCAGAATGGCCACTGGGACTTGTAGTTCAAAAAAGTAATGATGCCAAGTTTTTCTGAATGGGCAATCAACACTAGTTTCCAACACTGAAAACTCTTCCAAAACAAACAAACATAAATTATTACTTTGCTCAATCAGATATAAAACACAGAGGCTTGGTTAACTCACTAGAGTGTTTGTTTTCTTTTAACTAGCAGAATGTCTGGGGTTTTGTCCATCATTATAACCAGATGTTCTTTGCTCTGGAACAAATCTTCTATAAGTAGAATAAAGCTGACAACTGAAGTACACAGCATTTTATTACTTTCCCATGGGAGCTTCAATAAGATATTGTGCAAGCAACATTTTACTTTTGCTTTGGTTTTATTTCCTGTGTCTAAAATAATTTACTGCAGTTTCTTAATTGAATATTTTCTTGTCAAAGTGGGGTGTAGTCATTCAGAGGTATTTATATCAGTAATGGTGTTATGTGATTACTTACAATGGAGGCAAAAGAAGTGGTGTGTGGAATATGACGGACTCTAAAGAAGTGTGCCATCTTGCTGGTGCAAGGAACTCTAATGTTGCAGAGATGCTGCCAGAATTCATCAAGATCACTGACTATTACTCCTTCATTCTGATCCAAGTGGGAACAAATGAAACAATCATACACAGTCTTCAGCCTATTACAAGTGACTTTGAGGACCTAGGTAGGAAGTAAATTACCTAGGGATGCAGGTGGTTATTTCATCACTCCTTCCTGTTGAAAGTCAAAAAAGATTGAAAGACTATTGAAAAAGACTGTTGAAAGTGATCATCCAGGAAGAAAGAAAATAACTGTTGAAGTAGACAATGTGCTGCACTAATGATGCCATCAGGAAAGATTTGGCTAATCTGACCATGATGTGTGATTATAAGAAGAAGGATATCTGGCAAAAGATGGGTTGAACTTTACAGAGCTTGCTAATAAATGTTTTCTGCAAGTGTCACAAACCTGTTCATGAGGGCTTTAAATTAAATTCCACAGGTGAAGAAAACAGAGGACAGGAATATAGTGAACAACTATCCCTAGAGGGATGGCTCTGAGGTGTCTGCGTGGTCACCAAATACTATTACACAAATCTAAGGATGTATAAAGTTGATTCCTGTTCAGG
>NW_024821193.1:0-1825 GCF_019175285.1 Sceloporus undulatus | reverse complement strand
AAAACAGTTTTTGCCAATCCAACTTTTTCGTATCCCGGAAATTTCGTAACCCGATCATTTCGTATCCCGAGGCACCACTGTAAACTCATGTGGTGAGTGCCTACAGAGTCTGAACCAAAATGAGGACAGTGGAAAATAATAGGGAGATATCAGTCTCATGTGACCAGCTCTTCTTGTAAGCAGCAAACGCTTTAGGCCAATGGTTCCCAACCATCGGGACCCCTTTGGGGGTCAAATGACCCTTTCACTGGGGTTGCCTAAGACCATCAGAAAACACCTATTTAATTACAGTTATGAAGTAGCAACAGAAATAATTTCATGGTTGGGGGTCACCACAACATGAGGAACTGTATTAAAGGGTCGCAGCATTAGGAAGGTTGGGAACCACTGCTTTAGGCAAAGGGCTTGAGGTTTGCTCAGCCCTTTCCCTGATGCACTTCAGAGAAGTCTTCTAAAGCTTTTCAAAAGGTTTAAGAGGATCCTTCTGCCTCAAACACACTGAAATTGCTAGCAATTTTGCTCAGATGTTTCTCTTTTCCTGAGCAGGGATCCTTCCGGACTATACAGTTATAGGCACTATGATTCCACTTTAACTGTCACGGCTGCCTCCTATGGAATCCTGGGTTTTGTAGTTTGTTCAGAGGCACCAGAGGAGATCCCTGGCTGAGGATTATAAAGGTCGCCTCCCTTAAATTGAAAACTCCAGGATTTTACAGCAAGGATGTATGGTGGTTAAGGATAGTGCTAAAATTGTGTAGTGTGAAAGGGACCAGGCTGGGAACCTTTGGTGTACAGGGTACAAAAAAGGAATAGGGGATATAGGGAGTCTGATCCAACATCGTCCCGTTATTATTATTATTTGTACCATTTTAGCTGATTAAGAATTATTGCAGAACACCAAAGCTCCAGCACTTGCAAAACATTTTGGTGAGGTTATTATCTAGTTCTAGTTTCCAATGTTTTGTCCTACAACAGCCAGATCCTTTTACTGTTCGCAGTGCTGGGGGGACTTCAAAACATGTAGAGGGCCAAAATCAAGTTGTTTATTTTTTCCCCCTTTATTTTCTTTTAGGATCACCCACATGTCATAAAAGTGTGTGAGCTTTGAAGTTCTAATCTCTGGTCCTACTTAAGAGAAATGAAAAACGAGCTGGTGTACATTGCTTTGCCAGAAAGCAGAGGTGGTAGAATCACTGACCCTCCAGACCCTCTCATCAGCCCCAGACAGCATAGCCAGTAGACAGGGATGATAGAGTTGTAATCCAGGCAGTTTGCAGGGCCACAAGTGCCCCATCCTTGCCTTTAAAGGGACAAAAATGCTGCTGCACTGAAGATGGCTGATGGATTATTGGGCCGGGAAGATCAAGTATTATCACTCAGCCATCTACCCCGTTTGGACAATGTCTGTTTGCCCATGAGAAGAAAAAGGCAAGCTGCCAGCTTGACCACATTCACCTTGCTTTAATGGGCAAATCTTATACTCCTCATTTCCAAAAAATAGCAAACTTTTTGTTTTCTTCTTACCTGTTTTGCTAAACTATCAACAATGGCCAGTTGGGACTGTTGCCTTTCACAATCAGCCTTAGCTTGGTGCCAGGGAATTGCCTGCAAGGAGAAGTAGTAGCATTTCCCAGAGAAATATTCCCATTGCCTGGTATCAGCACCGCACGGGAACACTGAACAAAGGAAAAGAGATGAGGGTGCAGGTTGAATCTCCATTATCCAGGACTGCAAAATCTGAAATACTCCAAAACCCAAAACCTTTCTCATGGGAGGCTGAGATAGTGACCCCTTTGCTTTCCGATAGTTCAGTATGCACAAACTT
>NW_024821192.1:0-1825 GCF_019175285.1 Sceloporus undulatus | reverse complement strand
CTTTTTGTTTTTCGCTTTATCATTACATGTTCAACACCTTAACATTTCCTTATTTTATATTTTCCCTTCCCTTTCATCCCGCAGAAGCGGTACAAGAACACTTTGTTTTAAACTTGACTTCAGTACAGGAAGAAGAAGACGAAGACATGACTCAAATTGGGTCTGAGGAAGAAGATGTTGGTCAAACTGGGGATTCTGTCATGGAACAGCACATTAACTTGGAAGGGGAGCAAGATGGTACTGAGTTTCCAAACCTTCAGCCTGTTCAACCGAGCGGTTAGTCCATTCCATCTGTTTCCTAACCACTCTCATGTGAACTCTGGGAAATGCCCTGTGAGTTCTGGCTGAAACAGGGCATGTTTCCTTTTCAGGGGGGGGGAGCCTCATCATCATGTGGAGGGGGCAGGTAAGGGAGAGGAATAGACAGAGTAGGCAAAAGACAGCTAAAGAGGGAGAGAGAAAAAAACCACAGGCACACCTATACTTCTATCTACTTCCTCAGATGCATTTGGATGCAATAATAATAATAGCAACATGTAGATAGAACTTGCAGCACCTGTTTGACTCAGTGAAAGGAATCTATGGAAGGCATTAGCTTTCCAAGCCAGCCTACCTCTTCAAATGCATTTACATGCAACAACAACAACAACAGCAGCAGATGCAACATGTAGAAAGATGTTGCAGCCTCAAGTACTACTATTATTAGAATTATTATTGTTACTGGGGTCCAGGCATTCATTCCCAAGAGGACCATACAAAAAGCCACTGGTTGTTCTTTAGCAACCCACAGATGCACTAGAGGAAGTAGACTCTCTCTCTCTCTCTCTCTCTCTCTCTCTCTCTCCTTCCCTCCACCCATACATCCCTCCCTCCCCTCAAGGCCCATCCCCCACACCCAACCAAAGCATGGTCCCTTTTGGGGGCGGATGGGCCAGCCTCATCCTCTGATCTCAGGAGGGCAGCCTGAATGTGGAGGGGGCCAGGTAAGGGAGAGGAATAGACAGAGCAGGCTAAACACAGCTAAAGAGGGAGAGAGAAAAAAACCACGGGCTCACCTATACTTCTATCTACTTCCTCAGATGCATTTGGATGCAATAATGTAGAGGCAACTTGTAGAGAGATGTTGTTGCCCCTTTGAGACTAACTTCCTCAAGTACTACTATTATTACAATTATTATTGTTACTGTGGTCCAGGCTTTCATTCCCAAGTGGACCATACAAAAAGCCACTGGTTGTTCTTTAGCAACCCACAAATGCACTAGAGGAAGTAGACTCTCTCTCTCTCTCTCTCTCTCTCTCTCTCTCTCTCTCCTTCCCTCCACCCATACATCCCTCCCTCCCCTCAAGGCCCATCCCCCACACCCAACCAAAGCATGGTCCCTTTTGGGGGCGGATGGGCCAGCCTCATCCTCTGATCTCAGGAGGGCAGCCTGAATGTGGAGGGGGCCGGGTAAGGGAGAGGAATAGACAGAGCAGAGGCAACATGTAGAGAGATGTTGTAGCCTCAATTACTACTATTATTAGAATTATTATTGTTACTGGGGTCAAGTCCAGGCTTTCATTCCCAAGTGGACCATACAAAAAGCCAGTGGTTGTTCTTTAGAAAGCCACAAATGCACCTGAGGAAGTAGTCTTTCTCTCTCTCTCTCTCTCTCTCTCTCTCTCTCTTATTCTCTGAGTCCCCTCGGATGGAAGGAGTAAGCAGGAGCAAGGAGTTTTAACAAAAGGCTTGCATCCACCTCAAGACCCATCCCCCTCACCCAAACCAAAATGCCCTTTTAGCTCTTGCTGAACCAGGCAATGGTCCCTTTAGGGGGGGGGGGGA